>NC_064562.1:129909717-130215282 GCF_937001465.1 Orcinus orca
TCTCATACTCAAGGAGAGTATAGGCCATGAACTTGGGACTATTCTAGGGTTGGTTGGTCTGCCACAATTTATAACTAAATGTTTCTGCTCAGGCCTGGTGGTTTTCAACAAGCAACACTCATGGGATATCCTTAGCTCCCTTCACTTTCAACTTACATATTTTGAGTATTGATCGCTCAAATACAATCCTCAAATCAAATTACTTGTTTAGACTATCAGGCATCCATATACTGGTGTTCTGTGGTATAGCCTGACCTCTGACAAGACTAGGGAATAGATATAGCTTAATAAACTTTCTCTTACTAATATAATAATTTTAAAACCCTCTCTTATTTTGATCTTTGCATTTTCATGCAACTATTTATTTTTATGCTGTGAGTACCAGGATGCAACATGTTGTAAAGAACCTCTCCACTTCAAACTTTATTATAAACATAAATGCCTCTAAACAGTTGCTAAGTTAAAAGAACTAATCCTGATAACTATGTAGAGTTTAACACATGGATTGAAGGTTGAAATTTTTGTCTAGCTGATTTACAAGATAGCTCCTACACACCACATATTAAATATGATTTCTTTATATTCTAGTTATTATATCCCCTGAAATCTCAAGTTAGAATGAAACAACAGGAACAAACCAATGTCCATCTCTACCTACACTGGAGCATCTTGTCTAATTACACATGAGAGTGTGTACCTTGTAACTGAATTCCAATTACTGATGCTGTGGTTAGCAGAAAATTTCCCCAGGCATTTTTATTTTACCTTCACTTGAATTTATTTGCAAGTTCATGGATTGGATTTTCCTTTATTATATGTCATCATGGTCATTATAAAGGTAAATTGATAGGAGGTGTATTAGGCATCATATTAAGCAGGAATTTTTCCATGGGCTTATTATAGTAATATATGTTGCTTATGAAAATGTTTAAATTTAATGACTATTTTCAAATTTGTTATTTTACCATTCTGTATCTGTAAGTTTAAAAAGCTCAATTTTTGTCGTAGCCTCTCTCATATTTATTTTAGTTGTTCATATATCAATGATGATCAAATTATTATATTAATTGCCCTATATGTGTTCCAAGTTTTATTTACTGATTCATGTGATTTAATTTTATAATTAAAACAAAAACATAAAAACTTAGCTTCATGTAAAAAGCAGAATTACAGATAGGGCAAATTAACTGGGATTATGTTGCCTGAACTTTACTACTAGGTGGTAATAAGAAAAGTTTTCATAAAAAATAATGGTAAGGAATTATTATACACTTCTCTTCAACATGTATATTAATAAACTAAATCATTAACTTGGGGTTAACCATTAACGTGCATTTTAAATACTTCAAAGTTTGATTTCAAATGTTTTAAACTAGACTTAATGTTAAAACTGAATTAATTTAGTAAAATTTTACAGTATTTTGATGTTACCCATTGGGCAAGAAGATCATACTAATATCCATCTGAAACCTGATTCAAATTGTGGGTCATTTGAGTGCTCTTCTCTCTTCTATACTAGGTGTATGAACAGGAGACTGTGAAGTTGAGGGTAAACATAAGTCTAAATCAAGAATTAGAAATATAACTTTGTGAGGAAACGTAACTTTTTATTATCAAATAATACTAAAGTTGTTATATATTTTCACAGACGTGAAGAATATAATTCATTTGGGGCGGGGTGTTGAGTAGATCTGTTAAAAGAACTATGGATTCCTTAAGGAAAAAAACCAATGTTGCAATGCCGTTTTTTTTCCCCACTCTCCTCTTTTATTCAGAAATTTTAAATCTACATTATTTCCTCTAATTTCTGACACATTACTGCTTTACTAGCCTGAAAAATATTGTGATCATGTACTGTTCTTCTCTTGAGTATATCATATTTTTCCCTAACAGGAACAGTATTTAAATATTTGTTGGCAGCTTTAACAGGAAAGCACAGCCAGGAAAAGAAAGCAGGTATCATTCTACCATTCATTACTCTGATTCTTTTTTGATAAATATTTTTAGTCATCAAATTATTTGCTGTAAATGGTATGGAATTCATCGTTATCTCTGATCTGATTTAAAAATAAACATAATATGCATCACTAAATCCAATACCCTTTGGGACTGAAAAAATAGCTCCATGTAATTGTCTTTGAGGGCATGTTTTCAGTTACAAGGAGACCAAAAAAACCACTAAGGTATATCTCTACTTTCAGTTTAACTTATATTATCTCTTTTTCTATTTGTCTTAACCTTAACTTGGAGACTTACGAGGTGGTCTTTCTAAATTCTTTGTAATCTCCCTATTAAAGAATTATTGACCACATTTTAAACTCTACTGTTTCTGGAAATTATATGTTGCTTTATTTTCATACAGTTCACTTTGAATCTGGGAAACTCAATACATTTAGGGTGAGTGAAAATATAAATTCATGCCACATTCATAATCTTACACTCTCCTAGAGAAAACCGTAGCATTTAGAAAGCTCATAAATATCTACCGAAAAGAAATTGTTTTTTGTAAGAATGACAGAACAAAGACAACCTATGCAAGAAAATGGGGGATAGGGATCCCTATAGATGCAGTAGAGATGGAAGAGACAGTAAGAGAATATCATCAATGACTACATGCCAACAATTTTTAAGTCTAAGTTTAAATGGGGAAATGCCTAGAAAGAAATATTAACAAAACTTGATAATCGAGCCCTCTTTTGTATCATTATTACTTTATATATAATGTGTTTTTTGTTTAATTACTTTCAAAGTTTTCTCCCCGTTTTTATTCAATTTTATATGTTGTACCTGTTTATCTTACTATTTTTTCCTGTCTCTCTTGGTTTGGGCTGCTGAACTCCTTATATAAGGTTTTTGTTTTCACAAAATTTGGGAACTTTCTACCCTTTAAAAAATATTTTTTTCTTTCTTATTGTCTCTGAAATTCCAGTGGCATGTATATTAAATGTTTGATACTGTTTCACATCTTAGTAATGATCCTTTCTTAATCTTTTTTTTAAGTTGTCATGCACACTGGATATTTATGGATTATTTTCAATTTCAATTACCCATTCTTCCACTATCTCCAATCTATTGTTAATCCTATTCATTGGATATTTTTTTACAGGTAGTGTATATTTTTGTTCTATAATTTATATACTTTAAAAAATAATTTTCATTTCTCCACTGTAGTTTTCTACCTGTTAATTTATTATATCCATATTTTCCTTCATTTTCTCAATTGCTAATTCCAATTCTTCTGCCAACTCAGGGTCAGTTTGTATTGACTGCTTTTTATCTTAACTATAGCTTAATGTTTCTTCTTCTCATGCCTAGTATTTTTGTTTGTTCATTTTTACTTTAGACTAGGCACTGTAAATGGCAAATTTTTAGAAATGCTTGATTCTGTTATTTTCTTCTGTATATGGATGATTTTGGTCTATGTAATAGTTATCTTTACTACACTTAAACTCCAAACATTGTCTTCCCTGTGGTTGGCAGCAGCTTAGGTTTTTCAATCATTTAGCTATTCCTTTCCCTTAGAAAGCTTGATCTCTCTCTCTAACTTATGTGGGACTTTCCTCTTTCATGACCCTTTTCTTACTAGAATCTGTCCCCTTATTTAACAACAACTCTGGAAGCTCTTAACTTTGTAACCAGAAAAAAACATGACTTTTTGATTGATTTCTTCTTGCTCTCTAGTGTGCAAACTTCATTGGCCTTTATGTGGAAAGTCATATAAATATAAATATTCTATTATAAAGTTACCTTCTCTTAAGCATCTATTCATTTCTAGGTTTTTGTTTGGTTTTGTTTTCCTTTTGGTTACTCTCCATTGCCTTCAGGTATTGGACTTTTTTTTGGGGGGGGGAATTTTTTTAAATGTACTTTGTTCACAGTTAATAATTATTTTCTGAATATCTGGAAACAGAACCCAAAGTCATGCATTTCATCATGGAAAATAAATCATTATAGTGCTTTTGTGTCTTCTAATATCTAAGGAAAGAAATCCTCAATAATTTCAAGCTAAGCTGTGTTATGCAAACACATAATTAGAATATCACTAATGTGATTATAATTAATGTAGCACCCTGCAAAGTGATTACCTAAATCAGTCTAAATTAAATGTCCTAGATACTTACATGTACCATAAACATAAAATCAAAACTTTAATGAAGTAATACCTTTTATATTTTACTTTGTTTGCAGAAAAAGAATGACTCCTTTGCATTTGGAAGTCCCAAAATAGTGATTATTGTTGCGATAAACACTGACAGTCCTCTAAATGTGCAATGAGTGTTATTTAATTTCATATATAATTTGAAGTGCTCATAGGCTATTAAGAAAAATTCTTAACATTTATGGAAACATAAGAGAAATGGCTTACTTTATGTTTCACATCTCCCCAGAAGGGGGAAGAATGATAGAAAAAAATGGTAATGCTTACAGAGCTTTGGCTGTCTCAGGGTAATGCAGAACATATCCATGATTTATATCTATTATTATCCTCAAACAATATTTCCCGATATAAAAAACAAGAAAATCCCTCACTTACTGGTGACCCATTTTACTACTTCTTTCATTTCTCTGTTACTAAGCCACCAAAAGACCCTAAGAAAAAAGATTTGTAACACTTTTTCATATATCATACACAGGAGTATACCCCAAATGTGCTCTATAAAGCAAATAATAAATAATACTTTTGTATTTGTGTTTTCTAGGATTTACAGGATTGTCACAACACTGTATACCAAAGTTTTCTATCACAATATATTTTATAGAGAGTTTTACTTGAGGAGGAATTTTTCATGTAGGAGCCAGAATATTCAATTTTTTAAAAATATTTTTAAATGGAACTTGTACTGTGAGGATTTAAGTTGCCTTTGTTTCCTCCCTGACATTCAGTAGTAAGAATACCCATGGTCCAAAGTCCTTCTGCATTCTCTCTGAATACTTGTCAACTTCAGCTTTCCTTTTGTTTTATGCACGCTACCCACTTCATCTTCTATTACTTACGCCTTATCAATATTGCCTCCTCTCCTTAAAAAACTAAACACTATACTCTTCCCAGCAATCACTGCTTTAGTACCTTACCGAGTAGAAAGGAGATTGAGATCTTGCATTTACCATAAATTCTAGGTAGGACCTTGTTACCCAATAATAGACCTATTAAGCACACTTTACATAACAATATAACAATCTGTCATGGGTTCTATATGTGTTTTTTTCTTTTCCTGATAAAGATTATAGATAGTTTTCCAGAAAATTTTGAGCATACAAATAAAACAAAATTATTGAAATTATGAAGTCAGCATACCAACATTAGAGTAGTGAGGTTTTTGAGTCTTTTTGTATTTTTAACATGTAGAGAAGCAGGGGGAAAAAATCAGCTTCCCTAAGTTATCTTCAGTATAATCTTCAGCTCAAAATTTTCTGTTGAGCCCTTTAACACTCAGAAGCAATATAACTAATAACATCTTTGGCAATAGCATATTTTCTCTATGTTTTGGAAATCTAGGTAAGAGTGACATATATGTATGACTGATATGGGGTGGCAGTATACTTGGCATTTGAATCTAATACTGAATTTTAACATAATTTTAAGAGATATTTTTTTAAATGTATGTTAATGATTTATTTTACCAAATAACCAGCACCACTGGTATCACTGACTTTCACTTCATTCTTGGATTTCACTCTGCTGCTCTGTTCTCTCTCTGTTCCTCACCCAATTCCACCCCATATTTGAAATAGGAAGATAAAAGATAATATTTTGTTCCAATTGTGAGACATTTATCACTAGGGAATCCTCATTCTTTATATTTAGGTATGTCCGGCATTAACCTTGGATTTCACGGTTTTCAAATCTTAAGCTTTTCAAAGATTTCTGCAAATTTCCTGAGTCTTGAATTTTATATTTTCTCTGACTCTGCCTTCTGTGATCTCAAATGCTACATTTATACCACCCTTCCGTAGTTGGAACAAAAGCTGAACTACTGTAACAAAGACTCCCACAAATTCATTGGCTTATTGAATACAAACTGTTTATCTCCACGAAGCTGACCATGTGAATTATCCAGGTCTGCATGCATCTCTACTCTAAATAACCTCTTAAGGGCCCAAATTTCTTCCATTGTAAGGCAGCATCATCCTCTAGGGCATTATTGTTGTCAGGCTGGTCAAAGAATCACATTGTTCTATGTAGTGTTCTGTTGGTTGGATGGAGGAAAAGAGGGGAGTAAGTCCGTGACTTATGATTCTGAGGTATCACTAGCACACATTATTTCTGGTCATATTCCACTGGACAAGTATAACGAGAAAGTAGGTAACAAAGTACTCCTGGAAAGCTTTGCGTTCCAACAACTAAAATTCCAAGGAAGAAGAGAAAACCAAATTGTGTGTGTGTGTGTGTGTGTGTGTGTGTGTGTGTAATGCTAATGGTCTCACCATAGTCAGCCCCCTCTGACCACCTTTCTTCCCCTGCATAGAATACATTTACTCCTTCCAAAAGTGAGAAGACCAAAATCTCATATATTTATTGTATTCACTTGAAACTTCAAATATCTGGATAATGTACAAACCTCTGTATCAGTTTAGATGTGGCTTCTCATGACATCCCCCCAAGATTTAACCCACTTTCAATATATAGTAGCTCAAAACTAGTTATTCATCCCAATATACAGTATGCAAATACTTTAGTAAAAACAGCCAATTAAAAATAGAAAGACTGGGAAACAGTTATTAACTGACAGTAATTTTAAAATTCATCTGGGCAGGAATTATGAAGCCTCCTACCATAGCAGTGAGATAAATTCTTTCCTTAGTCAATCTAGCTACCCCTGGTTCTGCTGTCTAGAATAATTTTATTATCCTTCATCAATAAAATACTACAAAATGAGTAATTTAAACAACCAATATTTATTTCTCACTGTTCTGGAGACTGCAAAGTATTGAGGACCTGCTTCTGGTTCATAGATGGCCATCTTCTCTCTGTGTCCTAATATGGTGGAAAGGATAAGAAAGCTCTCTGGGGACTCTTTATTTATAAGGGCACTAATCCCATTCATGACAGATCCACTCTCATGACCTAATTACTTCCCAAAGGCTCCACCTCCTAATACCATCACATTGGAGGTTAGAATTTCAACATATGAATTTGGGGAGACACAAACATTCAGTCCATAACATCCCTTATATTTTGTGAACTGTACCTTTGCCCTCTGTGAGGGTAAATAATATATAACCATATGTGTCTATTGTCCACCATTATACCTTTTGAAGTAGGAATTGGAAACTATGCCTTGTTTCGTGGTCTTTAGGGTGGGCTATGAAGGCCAGGCTTATTACCTCTTTAACATACAATTTCCAAAACTTAGTAGGCTTCTACTCAATTTGCTTTAAGTCAGCCCTATGTGCTGGTAGTAGATGTAATGCTCAAGCTCACTTTATTTTTTGGTTTCTACTCTGCACCCATGTACTTCTCTCTCATTTAAGTGGAGGCTGCCCTATGCCATTTAAAACAATAAACTCTCTGTGGGAAGGTACTGATACATCCTTATTTGATACATGGCACAGGGGTATCTCCCCCCCCCCTTTTTTTTTTTGGCTTAGTAGTCTTAACAGGCCTTAAAGAAAATCCTTGAAGAACAGGCATATATCCTGCTACTTTGTAAGTCGGAACATTTTGTTTTCTGACACTATGGTGCACCAAATCTGTAAATTCTTTTCCTTCTATTACTGCTTACTAATTGGCAACTTTTTACCTGAGCTCATGTCTTTCTTTTGCTACTTTGCTAGAGTAGCAAGGAGTAAACACTTACTCCTAACTTTTCTAGATACTTTCCCTAGAGCTATATCTCAAAAAGCACATGGTATTTATCAGTAAAAATTGTATACAATATTTTTGCCAAAGCATTATAAGTCTAGTCAACTCTAGAAGTCTAATTCTAGTTTGCAATAGGCTTTTTCTTGCCAACTTAGCCAATTCCAAATATTTTTTTGTCACATCAGCTGACTTCTGTGGTCAATATCTCTGTTAGAGTAAAGGAATAACTACTAAAAGAAAAAAAAGCCTTGTGAATAAGTATTTGAATGAACAAAATTTTCCTTTTTGTCACAACCAACAGTCCTGTTTTTAGGGAACCAGATTTCTTTCATTTTGGGTTTCTAACACCCTTGAGGGCAGGGGTTCTCAATGTGTAGTGTATAGAATTCCGGGGATTTCTGAGACATTTTCAGGAGACTTCAAAGTCAAAATAATTTTCATACTAATACTAAGATACTAGTTATCTTTTTATCCTGTGTTTATATTTGTACATAGGCATTGTGCTCTTCACTGCCATGCAATTACAATTAAGAAAAGTTTTAAATGAACAACGTTGCTTAATAATTGCCTTAATGAAACAGTAAACTTATTAGTTTTATTAAATCTTTATCATTAGTTAATCTTTTTAATATTGTGTGTGACAAAATGATAAATACACATAAAGTAATTCTGTTAAGTACTGAACAATACGATGGTTTTCTCTAAGTAAAACATCTGTGTGATTGCTTTTGTGTTTGTGTGAGTGTGTTTTGTTATTTGTATTTGTTGTTGTTATAGAAGATCAATTTTACTTGGAAAAAAAGAGTTGATAAATGCACTTAGGTACAGCCTGGGTTATTTGATAGTATTTTTTTTAATAAACATTTTACAAGGAGAAAAATGACACTATTTTTGTTAATAAATAATAGAATTTTCAAGCAAAAAAATTTGGGGGGAGAAAACTCAGATCTGCCTCTATGATCGTGACATCTTTCCAACACTTAAAGGCTTTTCTGATGAGACTGGTGGAGATATTAACAAATGTGAATGCTGGTATTACCTAAGGACATGTGTCAACATTGGAAGATCTATATAGCCCACTAAGCCAAACTTTTCCAAAAGGACACTGCACAATGTATCAAAATCACTGCTGTATGAAGTGTAATGTAACAGAGTGGAAAGAGTTTTTTGACAGAGTTCCTAATTTCACATCATGAATAATTTTTAACAAACTAGAGCTTGTGAAGTTTTGATGGAATATAAAACTATTCACAATTATTGGAAAAGGCTGTTAAAAAATTTCTATTTGTCCAACTATGTGGTGGACAAGTGAGACCACATTTTCTTCATATATTTTGACCAAAACAATATATTGCCATAAGTTGAATAAAGAATTAGAAATGAGAATTCAACTGCCTTCTCTTAAACCAGTTATTAATGAGATTTGAAAAAACATAAAATGCTATTTTTCTCACTAATTTTTTTGGAAAGATTATTCTTCATAAAAATGTGCCATTCACTTTTTAGCATGTTACAAATTTATTGTTACTGCAAATGAATAAATATATTTGTATTTTAAAGTTTCTCAGTTTTGTTTTCTAATACTGCCGGTATTAATAGACATGACCTGAAGAAACATAAGCTCTTGAGGCCCTCAATGATTTTTAAGAGTGAAAGGAACCAAAAGTTTGAGGGCATTGGTGTCATCTGTGTGGCTGAACCTGACTCACATATACCAGATTATTGTTGTAGAGAAGGGGAAAGAGAGCATGGAGTAAGAACACATCTTTTCTCAAAGCTGGTAGTTACCCGTGGTTTACATTCTACCATAAGAACCTAGACAATGGTCATATCTATGGATAAGAACCTAGGATATGTATTCCAGCTGGACGGCCAAGAACACCTACACACTTATTGTTATGGACGGTTTTAATGGACTGCTATAGCTGTCACACTTTTCACATGGCCTGACATGATAGAAAAATAACACTTTTTCCAGTTAGATTTTTCACCACACCCAAATGTATTAGTGGATAAAGCGGCTATTTCTTATTATTACACAGGAGAAGTGGAGAAAGGTATTCATCTCAAACAAGACCTAAATTAAATATTCATCATCTTCAAAATTCCTTACTAGCTGCCCAGTCAACAGGCTATATCAGCCACTGCCTTCCTGCCTTTCAAAGTTTCCATTAGTGTGATGGTTAATTTTATGTGTCAACTTGGCTGGGCCATGGTGCCCTAATAAAATAGTATATGAGGAATATGAGAGACAGAGACAGAGAGACAGAGGGAGAGAAAGAGATTTTAAGGAATTAGCTCATAATTGGGGAGGCTTGGAGATATATATACATCTCCAAAATATAAATATATATATAAATATGTAAATGTATTACAACAAAGTAATAGATATTATATTACATTGCTATTATTTTTCTACTGATATCTTTAATAAAAGACTAGCTTCTACCTACTCTGTTGAAAACATAAATATGTTCAAATGAGAATTTAACTTATATTTTATGAAGGATTCATTACTAATACTCTCATTAATATAGTTAAATATATTCAACAATATATTTAACACACTTGCACTGGAAATGTGCACTATGTTGGTGTTTAATGTTTCTGATATTCAGGGATAAAAATGTGTCTATTTCCCAAATCTAATATAATAAAAATCCACTTTTCCTTTGAACAGTACTTTTTATTTTGTTTAATTTGAACACAATTTTAACATATAGAATATCACCTTCAATTCAACGGAAAAATCTCATCTTATATGTCCTGTGAAAAGTTCCATATTAAAAAAAAAAGAAGAAATATGTCTATCCACCAGTAGCACTATAGATTTTAAACACAATCTTTCCAACAATTATTGAATTAATAAGTCCAATTGCTGATGGATATAAATATACTCCAAGCGAAGAAATATGTCTGTCTCCATTCTTATTGTCATTTCTTATTTTAGTTTCAACCAAAAATTATACTATAAATTCTCATATCAATATTTTGAGTGGCACTTGGGATTGTTATTGAGCAAGACATTTCAAAGGCATCCATCTTTTGTATGGTTCATAGTTGGCAGATATGACAACTAGCTATTGGTATAGTAAAGGCTGCTTTGAAATATTCCATCCCAATGCCCTTCACTTTATTTGGCATGTTTGATGACATATCTATGATTTTATTCTCAACTAGATTTCCCTTCTTTATGCAATTATTTTATTAACTTTATCACTCTTATACCCAATATGCTTACACTCTGAATGATGTGCTCTCTATTCTCAAGCCTTAACATTTCTATTTTATCAAGAACTCTACTTTTTTCTTAGTTCTATAAGATTATCACTTTGTACCCTTCTAACATACGTTTCTGGTTTGTTTTGAAATTTCTTGTAGTTCTTTAAGATTATCACTTTGTATCCTAATATATATTTCTGGTTTGTTTTGAAATTTTCACATGATATATAATACTGCATATTTTTCACATTCTCCTAGTTACATTTAAGAAATTCATTCCCCATAGACTACTTAGTTAAGCATATAGCTAACAGTAGAATTTCATTTTTATAATTTTACTTTTTCACATTTCATCTTCTAGCTACTTTTCTTTCTTTCACTTCAATTCCTGAAATAATTGTCATCAATTATTTTAAACAATGACATTTCTTAAACTTACATTTTTTTATGTCAATGAAACAATTTTTTTGTGTGTTTCACTCACACCTTGCTTAAACTGAGCTAAGTTGCAGTCTACTACAGTCTATTTGGGTCACTGATTTAGAAATAGTATCTTTTTTGGTCCAATTTTAACAGTTTTTATTTTTTTGGCAAAACCCATTCAGAGATAATCCCATTTGGCTTTTGGTTATTTGACACTGGTTCGCTTATTTTGTGGCTTGGCAGAATAAATTGAGGATGCTATGGAAAAAAATGTATCATGAACAGGTTGGTAATATAATAGTATCAGCTATAGAATATCTGGATTAAAATATCTGAAGATATTTTAAAAATTATTTTCTTTGTATTGAAATATATATTAGTAAATAGTTTAAAATATAGTGGCTCTATCTAGAAAACATATACAGAAGGTGACTGATAACATAATTTTATTATTTAGTCACCTTTAATATATTGTGATATGTTTTATGTAAATTTTATACGTAAGTAAAATGAAGAAATCATAAGCATACAACTGGATAAATTTTCACAAACCGAATACAATAAGCACTCAAATTAATAAATCAACATCACCAGAACTCCAGAAATCCCCTCGTACCTTTCCTACTTATGTCTCCCAGGATAACCACTACCCTGACTTCTAACAGATTAGATTTGCTCTTTTCGGACTTTAGCTGAATGATGTTGAACAGTTCATGCACTTTACATCTGGTTTCTTTTTTAATATTATGTTTGTAGGTAACATCCATATCACTTATGGAGTAGTGGTTTGTTCATTCTCATTTTTGTCAATTCTGAATATTGTTGTTACGAACCCTCTAATTGATTTTAGTTGGATAGGTGTGTGCATTTCTGCTGAAAATACAACAAGAAATAGACTTGCTGGGTCACAGCATATTAGTCAATTATTTTGTTTCTTTACTCTCCAACCACCAGTACCTGAGACTTGAAGGTATTCCACATTCCCAGTAACACCTGGTATTACTATTAGTCATTCTGACAAGTGTGTAGTTGTATTTCACTATATTTCATTTGTATCCTCTTAAAGACTAATTAAATTAACTGCATGTTCATGCATCGTTTGGATACTTAGATAGCCTCTCTGCATGAAGTAACTGTTAAGTTTGTAAGCCTTTTTTGCTACTGAACAGGGTAGTTTTATCTTATTAATGTTTAGGAGTTCTTTGTATAGTGCAGATGTAAGTCTTTTGTCAGATACCAGTATTGCAAATATCTTCACTCAATGTGAGTTTTTTCACTCTATCAATGGAATATTTTAATGACCAGAAGATCTAATCATTAATATAGTCAGTGTTATAATTTTTCCTTTTATGGTTAAAGCTTTTTGTGCCCTATTTAAGAAACCTTTGCTTACCATCTGTTATAAAGATATTCTCATATGTTTGCTTCTGAAAGTTCACTGCTTTGTCTGTCACAAACCAACTAAAAGGGACATTTATGAATATTATGATTTAGGGATCCAATTTTCCCCCAAAGGATCCAATTAACACAATTGGTCTTTATTGAAAAGATCATCATTTTCTCAGGGCACAGCAGTATTGATGATGTCATAAATAAGTTGACTCCATATGTGGGAGTCTGTCTCAGGATATTCTTTTTTCTTCCATATTCCATTGGTTTAATTTCTTATATTGTTTCTGCCTTTATTATTTATTTGGGATTGAATAACTTTTATATTTTATCAGCTTTTTTTCACTTTTTATTAAGAGAAGAGGGTTAGATTTTCTGACTATATTTGTGTATTTGTTTATATTCTTTTAACTTTATCGGTGTTGCTTCATATATATTTAAGATTATTTTAGAGGACATATAGATAGGAATTTTAATATATATCTTCCTTTAGACTCAAAATAAGATGGCATATGATTTATATTAGGTTATCTATAATCTTTATTGAAACATATATGTGTGTGCATGTATATGTGTGTGTTAGGTAATTATTAGTTACTGGGAAAATAAATTAATGAGCAGTTTTTCTATTTATCCAAATATGAGTTTTCTATGCTTAGAATTCCTCACACAAACTTTGCACTTTAAATTTTTAAGCTATTTTGAGTTGGGTATTTCTGTTATGTGGAGTTGAAAGCATTCTAAATTGAATATTTGATTGTAGTATATTAGGACAAATATTAGATGATGCTTTTTATGTTTACAAGCAATGCAGATCTGAGATCAAGACACCAAAACGTGGCAAGGAGTGGATATCACTAAACCTTTGCCTTATTATTAAATCCATTATTGTTTGGGAGCAATAAAAAATGGTGTCTTTGGGGATAATAGGAAACTAAATACTTGGGATGGGTAATAATGGCCTCAAGCTGGGCACCAGACTTAGTGTAAATACCAACCTTCAGTATCTTAAGGGCAATTTAATGAAATTAGATGGAAAAGCCAGAATAGGAAAGAAAGACAACTGAGATAAATCAGTTCTTGGCAGGAAGAAAGTTTCAACTGATTAAATACTTAATATGGCAGATACCTTCTTACACATCCTGAAAAATCATTTGGGACCACGTTTGGTAGCAGGGAAGAGGCAAGGATTCATCAATCAAGTCATCAGGGGCTTAAACCATTATAATCTAGGTAATAAAATTTACTGGACACTTCTTTATTATCATTAGCTAGGTGAACTAGACATGTACGAGTGACAGAGGAAAACCACATAAACAACAAATGCAAATAAATTAGCTTAACCATAAAAACCCATGATGTCCATTAAAAATGTCTATACCAAATTTCAATAAAACTATTTTGAAATGGTAGGAAGTAAGAGGAAAGCATTTAAAGTAGAAGAAAAAGCATTTGTAGCATCAGCTCTCATTTGGGAAGTAGGTTGGTGTGTCTGAAGAACAGAAAGAAATTTTAAAGCCAGGAGGATGAAGGGGAAGAGAGGCGCTTGGTGTGAAATTACATTAGAGAGATTGTGGCCATGAATGCATAATACGGCAAGTTGTCGTAAATTTTAAATATGATCTAAAGAAGTAAAAAGCTATTAAACATTTAGATTTTGAAGTCAAATAATTCTATTTTTTTAATTAGAATGATACCTGGCTTTATCTTTGTAAGAGATGAGAAACAAAAAAGAACAACAGGACAAATTAGTAGGCTCTTAAAATAATCTATATGTGTGGGAAATGGGATATCTTTACCTTGATGACTTTGACTAGCCTGATAACAGTGGAAACTTGTGGAAGCCACTGAGTTAGGAGTATATTTGGTGTTAGAACTAATGAGAATATGTGAACTGTGTGTGGTGATGGTATGCCTGAGAAATATCAAGATTTCTACATTTTTGACATTAACTACTGGACGATAAGGGCACAGTGGAGGATGGAGTGCTCTCTTTAAAATTTCTTAAAAATTTGGGGGACAGGAGGCCCCTTTAAGAATCAGATTAAAATTCTCAAATGCTTATATCTGAACATATTTATAAGACATATTAAGGTGTTTATGTCCTTGAAAACTGTCCATAGAACAAGAGTTCAATGAACCCAAGTATAGCAGGTTTGCTATTAATTAATAATACTGCTTTTGACGGATTTTTGGCTGTGTACATGGTTGCTCAGCTATGGATTTTATTTCTTAGCTACCCCCGTAGGTAGGGGCAGCTGTGCCACTAGTTATTGATCAATAGTACTTGAGTGAAAATGATGTGAACACCTAGTGCTTTAAAATTATACAAATAAAGTTACTTTTGTCCCATGCTGTCCCCTCTCTTATTCCTATTTGAAACACAAACATAGCAGTGATCACATTTTGACTGTAGGTATGAATATAACAAACTAGGTTATAATGATGAAACAAAGAAATGGAATCTAGAGCACAGCCCATCTACTCCTCTGAGACTAGACTCTTATGTGAGAGACAAGCCACTAACTTAAGTCATTTTTTAATCACTTAGAAAAAAGCCTATATCTTAATACCTACTGAAATATATGAAAAATATTGAGTTTACATAGACTTTATAAGGAGAGATATTATAGCCTGAATCACATTTTCAAAGATCCCAGTATGATTAACTATAATTGTTCCTATTAATGGTTTGAAAATTATGTTGGAGGTGGAAATCCTTTAATATATAGATAATTTAAATCTATAAAATTCCTTATGGATTAGGAAGAAAACCAAAAACAACATGACAACAACAAAACACCAGCAACTAAAACTTCTTGAAATGGTAATCTTCTCTAATTTACCATAGCAATATGTAAATTAGCTCTGGTTTTCATGTTAGCAGATAAAAAATCAACAGACCGTCTTCTTCTGGACACAGATGCCTGCTTAATGAATTTGGAACTGGCATTGCCACAGGTGCACAGGGTCTAAGAATGTTTAATTGCTTGTTCTTGCAAAACCCTGGCACACTAACACCAATATGTTTTACTTGCATATGTCACTTAGAGGATCTTCCTCATTCAAGAAAGGTCCATACCTCTTCTACCTGCACATGTCAACATGTCATGAGAATAAGGTTGTTATGGGCTTTGAAAGTGGTAAAAGAGTTTGTCAGTTATTATAAGAAAACTACAAGACCAAAGCACAATATTGACTGGCTAACTCCAGGGGCTCAGCTTCTCACCACTTATTCTGTTTCTCATCCTACGAAAGTCTCATCTCTGAGATGTCTGTAAGAGCTATTGTTAAATTTAGTTCTTGGATATTGCTTCTTGATCAATGCTGACCAATAAATTGTGTATTGTTTTTATGAGTCTATTTTCCATATAATTCTGTATATTGCATTGTCTATTAAAGTTTATCAATAATGGAAATCATTATAAGCTTAAGCCTCAGAGCAACTTAAGACATATTTCCATATTTTCAAATGAAACTATAAATGTAATTTACTAAACTTCTAGCCTAACCTTAGTAACTAAGATAGACTGAAGAAGTGAAACTGAGAAATAAAAACAAGAAAATGGTATGGCTGCTCAAAGATAAGTTTTACTATTTACTGATTTATAATGATTTTCACAGAAGGATAATAATACTGGCATTCTGTGACACTAAAGTAGGATATAATATGGTGTTATACATGACTCTTTTTGAATTATGGTTTTCTCAGGGTATATGCCCAGTAGTGGGATTGCTGGGTCATATGGTAGTTCTATTTGTAGTTTTCTAAGGAACCTCCATACTGTTCTCCATAGTGGCTGTACCAATTCACATTCCCACCAGCAGTGCAAGAGTGTTCCCTTTTCTCCACACCCTCTCCAGCATTTATTGTTTCTAGATTTTTTGATGATGGCCAGAAAACCATAATTCAAAAAAAGTCATGTACCAAAATGTTCATTGCAGCTCTATTTACAATAGCCCGGAGATGGAAACAACCTAAGTGTCCATCATCGGATGAATGGATAAAGAAGATGTGGCACATATATACAATGGAATATTACTCAGCCATAAAAAGAAACAAAATTGAGCTATTTGTAATGAGGTGGATAGACCTAGAGTCTGTCATACAGAGTGAAGTAAATCAGAAAGAGGAAGACAAATATCGTATGCTAACACATATATATGGAATTTAAGAAAAAAAATGTCATGAAGAACCTAGGGGTAAGACAGGAATAAAGACACAGACCTACTAGAGAATGGACTTGAGGATATGGGGAGGGGGAAGGGTAAGCTGTGACAAAGCGAGAGAGAGGCATGGACATATATACACTACCAAACGTAAGATAGATAGGAGTGGGAAGCAGCCGCATAGCACAGGGAGATCAGCTCGGTGCTTTGTGACCACCTGGAGGGGTGGGATAGGGAGGGTGGGAGGGCGGGAGACGCAAGAGGGAAGAGATATGGGAACATGTGTATATGTATGGCTGATTCGCTTTGTTATGGAGCAGAAACTAACACACCATTGTAAAGCAATTATATTGCAATAAAGATGTAAAAAATAAATAATATGGTGTTATACACACATTCAAGTATATATGCATGTGTACATAAATACACTATATGATATACATTATATAATATATATTATGATAAATAATATCTATTAAGTGAAATGTGTGGTCAGTAACACATACAACTAATCTGTTTAAATTTCTTAACCCTGTTAAAATCACATTCGATACTCTTCCTAAAGCAGGTTATATCGCTTTTTACTTATATTTCTCTATTTGTTCTTTAATATTGATTTTTAAAACCTGGAATAATTATGGTATACCATATTTAACAGTATATGTTACTGATTTATGTTAAAATGTTTGTCTATTTTTGGTTGCTTTTTCTCATCTGTGATTTCAAAATCAGACTTTAACCCTGAAGCAGGTTTTTGTGCATAGGATTTATGAAAGATTCTAAATTAAAAAAAAATCTGAGCTACTCAGAAAGAAGTATTCCTAATTTTTTTTCCTCTAGTACAAAATCAAACTTATTATAAGCTTTTATGAGAATTCACAGAGATAATGCATTCAAAAACAGTTAACAGAAGTCTAATATATTTCAGTAATAAGTAAAGCATTTTCCCTCATGTATTTTAAAATTCCATTGGAAATGACAGAAATAAGATTTCAACTAGAAGTCTCTAAAGACAGTTATGGATTCTAATCAATTTCACTAAGGACAGGTGCATTTCTGAGGAAACACCAACCGTGCTATATGGTGTTTGCTACTGAAGGTCCCCATCAAAGCAGCAAAAGCAGTGAAGAGCATGATAAAAACTATGCAGAAAAAGATGAGAAAAAAATCTTTAAGAGAAACAGAAGTAGGAGAATAAGAGACTGATTCATCAGTTTCCTTCAAATAGCGTGTTAAGAAATGGTAGTGATCAAATGTATATTAAAATGATTAAGATTACAGAAGACCTAAACATGTTACATAATTCTGGAACCCTGAAAAGTGAAAAAAATATATATTAGTAGAAGTAACAAAAACAGAGGAAAACACCTATCAATATTTGTTTCTTTTTTGTTTCTATGGAACAAAAAGAGATTGAGGCAAAACAAAATAAATAAATCTGGATATAACAGGAAAGATAACATAAATGCCATCATCATGTGGTAAGATCTGGTAGGCAGTCCACTTTACAAAAACTGAGAGTTTCTGTCCAAGAAGAGATGTGTATAGTTATATCTTTAAATAATATACAGTAGGGATGGCCAGAGGATGCTATAATTTAAATAATGATTAAAGAACATCAGAATAAAGTTAAGATTATTTGTGGACAGTTTTGAAAAATTGAATTTATATGGCAACACTGAATGCTTATCTTTTCTTTTCTCAAACGAAGAAAAAGTAATTTGCCTGATACAATCTGGCTAAAACTTTCTTAAAACAACTCAAGAAAAGTAGTAGATAATTTAGTGTAAAAATTGGAATGTTACTGCCAAACGGAATTAGGTTATGGAGAAATAAGATAATTCTCCCACTGAGGGATTTTCATTTATGACAGATAAAATGTTAGTTGATAAACAAGAGAGCTTCCAATAAACCACAGATAAAGCATAATTAAATAAGCTGCTTTACAGTGTTTTAGTTTTGAAGGCTAAAGACACAACTGTGCTTCTTCCAAAATAGAAAGAGAAATTTATGTTTTAAAAAATGATGCATAGAGACTTCCCTGGTGGCACAGTGGTTAAGAATCCGCCTGCCAGTGCAGGAGACACGGGTTCGACCCCTGTTCTGGGAAGATCCCACATGCCACAGAACAGCTAAGCCTGTGCACCACAACTACTGAGCCTGTGTTCTAGAACCCACGAGCCACAACTACTGAACCCGCATGGCACAACTACTGAAGCCCGCGTGCCTAGAGCCTGTTCTCCACAACAAAGAGAGGCCACCGCAGTGAGAAGCCCGTGCATCGCAATGAAGAATAGCCCCCAACATGCTGCAACTGGTGAAAGCCGGTGTGCAGCAATGAAGACCTAACACAGCCAAAAACAATTAATTAATTAATTTAAAATAAAAGATGCATGAGAGAGAGAGCAGCTTAAGTAAAAGCTGTTTGGGTTTCCCTGGTGGCGCAGTGGTTAAGAGTCCACCTGCCGATGCAGGGGACACGGGGTTCGTGCCCTGGTCCCGGAAGATCCCACATACCGCGGAGCGGCTGGGCCTGTGAGCCATGGCCGCTAAGCCTGCGCGTCCGGAGCCTGTGCTCCGCAACGGGAGAGGCCACAACGACAGTGAGATGCCCACGTACCACAAAAAAAAAAAAAAACCTATTTGGCTCAGACACTGTAAATAGTAAAATTACCTAAAAATGGGGAGAATGGGGAGAATGGTGACAGCACATCCGAATGTTTATTTTTAAGAGTTCTCAGCACTCCTGGGAATTACTTTATCCCAGAGAACTAAAGATTTATGCTTACATAAAAACCTGCACACAAATGTTTACAGCAACTCTATTTTTACTAGCCAAAAACTGATGACAACCCAATGTCCTCTTGTGAGTGAATGATTAAACACATGGATGTGGTACATATATACCATGGAATACTACTCAACAATGAAAAGGAGAAAACCTATTGATATTCAAAATAACTCAGATGACTCTGGAGAATTATGCTGCATGAAAAACGTCAATAATGTGTGATCCCATTTATACAACATTCTTGAAATGACAAATTTATAGCAACCGAGAACAGATTGGTGGTTGTCAGAGGTTAAAGAGGTGGTAGAGGTGGGCAATGGGTGTGGTTATAAAAAGGCAACAGGAGGAATCCTTGTGGTGATGGAACTGTTCTGTATTTTAACTATCAATATCCATATTCTAGATGTGAAATATAGTACTATAGTTTTGCAAGATGTTACCATTGGCGGAAACTGGGTAAAGGGGTACTGTATTTATTTCTTACAACTGTAGATGAATCTATCATCACCACGTTAACAACAAAAAGGATATGAGGAACAGAAGATTTGGGGACATTTTTAGAATTCAGAATAGTGCCTGTAAGAGAAGAAGTAAGAGGGAGAATGTTTCATAAAGAATTTTGAAATACATAAAAAACTACCATACTATTAAAAAGATTCCCAAGCAATGCCTGAAGCCAAGATAAAGTGTGGTTTTGGATTTCTATGATTTATTTTAGTATTCTAACTAAAGAATTGAGTTCAACAAACATCGGGCATATGATGTACTATTATTATTGTCTAACATTTTTCTTTTCAAAATTTGTTTAACTTTTACATCCAGTCCCCATCCTTAATCACCATCAGCACCCTATCTTTTGTGTTTAATGTATTTTCTTTGAATACACTGTTGATCTGATTATTTAATTCTGTATGCATGCACATACACACCCCCAACATATATACATACATACACATATATACACACAATATATTGATATATGTATTTAAACATCTTATAAATAATTGCTGTAAATTTACTTCCTGTTTATTTTTCACTCAGAATTATATTTTTAATATCTGCTTTTATTTTTATATGAAGAAATGTTTCTTCCTTCTGATTACTACATAATATCTTGTCAGAAGTATACATAAACATTACTTCACCATAATCTGCAACAATCAGACAGGTTACTGCCAACTCTTTGCTTATAAAATATGACGATAAACATTCTTATTCCCCTGTGCAATATTTTTCTGGAATTGATTATATGATTTTACACTTTTAAAATATGCCTTCATACACGGAGCTGAAAATGTGAATTTTAAAATAAGGTAATATAACACAAAAAGCAAATATGAATAAGAAAAATGTTAGCATAACTAAAGCCAAAGTGATGAGAAAATTGTAAGATAGTGGAATAGACTAGTATTTTTATAGCATAATTTTACAAAGGATAACAGGAATAAACAGATGGTGGTAACTTGCAGATAAAATCATACAGGTTGAAGAAAAATACAGGGGAAAATGTTTAAGGATACATATTTCATATATACATGAAAGCAATTGAAATGTGTTGAAAAACTTAAGAATACTGAAAGACTAGGTCAAACAGATTTATAAAAATAGTCATTAAAACAAAAAATTTTTGTTCTGCAATTCTACATATAATCTATATGCAAATGATTCCTAAATTACTCCTGAATCCCAGACATACCAGATATCAGTAAGAGAGGGTGTTTAAAAGATGGCACATGTAATTTAGCTGGAAAAGAAGGAGAGTGAGGAGAGGTGATGATGGGAATACATAAATTAGAAGTATGGATTGTACTGAAGTATTGCCAAAGTCAAATAATAGTTGTTTTCAGTGTTTCAGTAAGAATCCTAAAAGGATGAAATATTGAGCTCCAAAGTGGAAATACTAAGTTCAAGAGTGGATAATCCAAATTCAGATATGAACAAGGAAGTTTGTAAGGAGGCCCATTGGAGATGGTTCTTGGAGTGCAGGAACAATAAATTAAGTGGCTTTGATATTGGATAGATAGTCTATGCTGTTATTTAAGTCACTCTAGATGACAGTAGGCCATAGGATTAGAAAGAAAGATTCAGTTCCAAAGTTTTCATTGAAGGTAGGTAAGTTTTAAAGAAATGGGTCAATAATAACAGTAAGGAAACAGTGATACAAACAAAATTGCATCTGTCTCAGAGAAGTAGTTTATCTCAAGAAGATAGGTTAGTAATGATCTGATATTTTCACTGAGAAGAAAGAGGACACCAGCTCCTGACCCTGATGTATGTGAGTGAGATACTGGAAAATAACCATCCTCACCTTGAGAATTCAAGGTGAGGAAAAGTCAAGAGGGATGGGCGATATTTCAGTTAAGGTATGTATTTGAAAAGAACATTCATAGAGGAATTGAGGGTATAGAAGAGTTTTATAATTACTCAAGACAAAGTCAAACAAAAGAGAGAAGTCCATGATTGGGGAGAGGAAGGAAGACTGTCAGATAAGAGAAGAAGAAGCACAAAGCAGAATGGGCATAAAAGTACCAAAGGTAATTTGGAAGAGGTGTCAGTGATAATTTAGAACAGGAAAGTGAAACATAGTGGGCTTGGAATGACCTTTTTTTGTAGACTGGTGGGTATTTGTGCTTCATAGTATGTAAATAAATTCTATAAGGATGATCTTGGAATGTGGGATTAGGTGTTCCTTTTCACTTGGTCCACTGTGGCAGGCACTGATGATGACAGGCACATGCAAGAGATGGTCACTAAGAACTGAGGTTTAAAAGCTCAACTCTGGACTTGGAGAGGGAGCAAGTAGGAATATTGGTGTCTGAAATACATGAATGAATGGCAGAGGCAGAGTAGAGTGTACTTTTTTTGAGAAGCGTACATAGAGCATGATAGCTTAGGCTGATGGTTTAATATGACAGTGAATTTGGTTTAACAGCAAGACTCAACACAAATGCTATGTATCAATGTGTCCTGATTCTAGTTTGCATACAAATGACCTTAGAATTTTATCTAATGATTCTGATTCAGTAGATCAGGGATAGGGCTCATGATACTGCAATTCCAACAAGTTCCTGACTGACCTCAAATCTTCTGATCCATGGACCACACTTTGAGTAACAAAAGCCTGCGTGGCTTATGACGCTCAGGTGTAATTTCTAAAGAAGAGCAGTCAGAAGCACCAAAAGTTTGAGAGTGCCTTCTTTATTTTGAGTGGTCTCACTATTATATTGTACAGAGAGTTAAGTAAAAAAAAGGAGGAAGGCAGTTGCACCACGTAGACGTCAAGGGGATTATACTGCAGGATATAACTAGTAGTAGTTATGGTAGGGAGGGAAGTATGGTTGGCTATAAGATAGGAGGAGTATTTTGAGTGAAGCTATAGGTCATGCATTACAGGTGGGTCAAAAGCCTTAAAAGAGTTGTCAGTACCTCTAAATATTTGATTATCTTGATCACTATCAACTAGATTTGCAACATAACCTATAAATACTACACAGGTATTTTTCTTCACTCTTTTTGTCTTTTCTAAAATAAATCCTTCATTTTCTCCCATTGATCTAGCGCTACTTTGGGAATTCAAACATGTTTATTTTATACTCTTTAGGTAAATATTTTCTTTTTGTTATAAACTATATTTTAATTAAAACATATCAAATTTGGGATCTTTATATGATATTATCGTTCTTACCTAAGTTTTTTACCAAATTTGGATTACCGTCTTTTACTTTTCTTAAAATCTTATGTTTCGTATTTAATATACTTTGCATTTCTTTCAAAATAATTTGTACATTTTCTAGATAGAGCAGGACTTCTAAACTATGACAGCACATAGGAATTACCCGAGGAGATGTGAAAATAAATAAATGAATATAAAAGACCGATGCCCTGCCCCCATCTCAGATATTGATTTAACTGATAGGCTCAGTGCTGGCAGGTGTTAAAATCTCCTTCAATAGTTTTAACGTGAAGACAGAGATGAGAAGCATGAAAATGAAATATCTCATAGAGGTGTACTGCTCTCTCTTCCTCTACACATTTTATGTGAACTCCAGAGTCATCTCTGAGCTTTGATCAGCACCATGGCAATGTTTCAGTAAAGACATGGCTGCAGATAGCACAGCGTGCAGTAATGCTTCTCAAGAATGGGCAACTGCACAAAAGGCAATCAGCAACAACACTGAGAGCTTTAGGTGGTCGATAACTATCATAAAATCCTTTTTGAAGAAATATGTAATAGCTTAGTCACTTGGTCCAAATAACTTGAGTGCTAAATCACAGACAGCTGTGTCCATTATCTTTCCCATTGTTTCATTCATGAATACACACAGTGATAAACTACTGTAAATAAAAATTAATCACATATGCTTATGCACATAATAGGAGCCTGCTGAATGTTGCACTGTTTTGAATCTATGGATCTGCTGAAACAGTCTTTGTGGGTAAACATTCACAGATGGGCACATTTTCTCTATTAAAAACACCTGCAAAAGGTTGTTGGAAAAGTTTCAAAAAACCTTGAATGATTTCAAAATTTATTTTACACCACCTGGTGATTGATGGCTTTTGCAGTTTTTTTCTTAGGAAACCATGTACTAAAACATTATGATTAGCTCACTGATGCCATCAGAGGAACCAGGTAAGGTGAATATTCTGTTTCTATCTTTCCTTCACTCCTTTACATATTAATTTTTTCCTTTCTTCACTTAGTCATGACTTACTTACTATATAGAAAGATCTCTGTAGATAAATGAACAAAGTGCAAGTAATTCTGTTCCAATTATATTTCATTTATATCACCCATCCTGATGAACAGAATTAAGTAACGTAGAAACTTGAACAATTATTTTACCTATTTTATTTATTGATCACTTGAAACAATCTTTTCCCTAGGCTTAGCATTGTCGCTACTTAGATTTTCAGTCGCTACTTAGATTTTCAGATATTTCCATTCCTGAATTAATAAAAAAGAAGAAAGGGAGCCTCCTCAACTTATTTCCATTTACTCTTTCTTCACTACACTTAGTCTACCCTGATCCTATCATATATCCTTAAATTTACTATTGACTCATGTATGGATTTTGAAAACAAGTTATATTTAACCCTGTATAGAGAGGAGGCCTCAACAAATTCCGAACTTCCAAAATTGCTATGGCTACTGCCAAGTACAAAAATAAAACAGGACCAGCAGCATATTAATGAGATGATAAACCCTCTCTTCAAATGTATTTTTATTTTATAAGTAAAGCTGTACTTCTGCTGTGCCGGAACAAAGCCATATGTGTTTAATACATGTTTTTCATTTTTCTTCTCTCTCTCTCTGAAACTTTTGACAAAACAAAGAAAGAAATAGTTGTGTTGTCTGTGTTTTATTGAATCTGTTTTGTATTCTAATATCCTCCTTGAACATATGTCAGTTTAAGAGAGATTATGACACATCCCTAAATCTCTGAAGTATATACCTTTGGGATGGGGGGAATTCATGAATAAATATTACTGAAAGATAATGTGTTTAACTTCATTCTTGTTTGATGAATACAAATTGTAGTTCACCTTCCACCAGGAATAATATAAAGGACAAATGAAAGTTTTATTTTATTATGTGCTTAGCATAAAGCTTTGGGCTATTAAATGTCAATTACGTCACAAATTTGTAATTGTGATCCTCAAAGTAAACAATAAAAATATGCTATTAAATTTTATAGCTATAATCACAATCTAAATACTCATAATGAAGTAAATGTTAAAAAGCTACACTAAGGTGAGCAGTACTACAAGAATAACTTCCTGTGATTTAGGAAGTAGAGCAACAATTTTCAAAAATAAATACCTAAGGTATTTTTACTTGAATTTAAAATATATTTTCTCAAATGGTAACTATCTTCTTAGCCTTTTTCTCAAATGTCTACAATAATCTCATAGACTAAGAATCCTATGAATTAAGATACACAGTTTTAGTTACAAGTCTTTTATTTCTACACATGGATTACATATCATTTAAATACATTAAATTACAAAGATGATAAGCCCACTTAAAATCTATGTTAACTGCTATTTTTCACAATGTGATAAACCAGATGATTATCAACCACAAGGTTCCAAGGTCTTCTAGAACATGCTTTCCAAAGATAGGGGAAAAGAAAAAAAGAAAAGCAACAGTAGGAAAATGTACTCTAAAACAGAAATGAAAATAACTATTGCATAGTTCCAAGGACTTTATATAATTTAATCCTAAGCAACAACTCTATGGAATTAGTATGCTATATAATTTTCATTGTTATGATGAGGACACTAAGCCATAGAGATGTTAATTGTGTTGCCCCAAGTTGTACAGCTAGCAAGCTGCCAGGTCAGGGATCCATGCCTGGCAGTCTGGTGACAGATCCAAGGCATTTTCCAGGAGGATAGAAATACCTCACTATAAAATATTGAGCCATTTTCAGATATGACTCATGTGGGAGTCATAATTTTTTTGGTAAATAAATTATAATATTCCTGAAGCTCTCAAAATAAGATCAGGATGTTTATAGGTAAATTACTGAGGTCTAATTCTCTAGAATTAAAAATTTTATTGATAGACTCCAGTGAATATCAACTCAATCATTTGGGTTCAAACATTAGTTTTTCATTCATTCATTCATTTAAGATATTTTTATTGAGGCAACATTGGTTTATAATACTATACTATTTTCCTGTGTACATTATATTTCTTCTTCTGTACACCCTACAGTGTGCTCACCACCAGAAGTTGAGTTTCCATATATCACCATAGAGATGATCCCCCTTTATCCATTCCACCCTTCCCCAAACCCCATCCCCTCTGCATACCACTATTCTGTTCCCTGTATCTGTTTTGTTTGGTTTGATTAATTCATTTGTTTTTCTTGTTTTTTTATATTCCAAATATGAGTAAAATCATATGGTATATGTCTTTCTCTGCCTGACTTAGCTCACTTAGCATAATACCTTCAAGGTCCATCCAGTTGGCAAGATTTCATCTTTTTTTTTTTTTTTGCTGTACATGGGCCTCTCACTGTTGTGGCCTCTCCCGTTGCGGAACACAGGCTCTGGACACGCAGGCTCAGTGGCCATGGCTCACAGGCCCAGCCGCTCCGTGGCATGTGGGATCTTCCCTTCCCGGACTGGGGCACGAACCCGTGTCCCCTAGCATCGGCAGGCAGACTCTCAACCACTGCGCCACCAGGGAAGCCCAGATTTCATCTTTTTTATAGCTGAGTAGTATTCTACATCTACTCAGCTGTAAAATAGATGGTGGTGGTATTTATATACCACGTCTTCTTTACCATTTAGCCATTGATAAGCACTTAGGTTGTTTCCATATCTTGGCTATTATGAATAATGCTGTGATAAACATAAGAGTGCATGTGCATGTATCTTTTTAAATTAATGTTTTTGTATTATTTGGATAAAACCCAGAAGTAGGGTAGTTGGATCATATTGTATTTCTATCCTTATCCTTGAAATAAGAGAGTATGACACCTCCAGCTTTGTTATTTTTCTCAGGATTATTTTGGCTATTATTAAGCGTCTTGGGTGCTGTCATATGCATTTTAGAATTTTTTGTTCTATTTTGGTGAAAAATGTCCTTGGGATTTTGATAGGGATTGAACTGAATCTGTAAATTTCTTTAGGTAATGTGGATGTCTTCACAGTGTTAATTCTTCCAATCCATGAGCACAGAATATTTTCCCATTTGTTTATGTCTTCTTCATTTTCTTTCAATAATGTCATATAGTTTTCAGTGTACAGGTTTTTCACCTCCCTGGCTAAATTTATTCCTAGGTATTTTATTCTATATGTTGCTATTATAATTGGGATTGTTTTCTTAATTTCTTTGCTAGCTCATTGTTAGCATATGGAAGTGAAACAGAGTTTTGTATGTTAATTTTTTACACTGAAACTTTACTGTATCCATTTATTTTTGTGGAGTCTTTAGGGTTTTCTATATATAAAATCATGTCATCAACAAATAGTGAAAGCTTTACTTCTTCCTTTCCAATTTGGATGCCTTTTATTTATTTTTCTTGCCTAATTGTTCTGGCAAACACTTCAAATATTTTGTTGAATAAGAGTGATGAGAGTGGGCATTCTTGTCTTGCTCCTGGTTTTAGAAGGATAGCTTTCAGTTTTTTACCATAGAGGATGATGTTAGCTGTAGGTTTGTTATAAATGGCTTTTATTATGTTGAGGTATGTTCCTTCTATACACACTTGGGTTTTGTTTTGTTTTTTTTCATAAATTGTGGTTGAATTTTGTCAAAGCTATTTCCTGCCTCTATTGAGATGATCATATGGTTTTGATCTTTCATTTTGTTAATGGGGTTTATGATGTTGATTGATTTGCAAATGTTGAACCATCCTTGCACCCATGGAATAAGTCCCTTTTGATCATGATATGTGATACTTCTAATATATTCCTGTATTTGGTTTGCTAATATTTTGTTGAGGATTTTTCTATCTGTGTTCATCAGACATATTGGCTGCAATTTTCATTTTCGTGTTGTCTTTGTCTGATTTTGGTATCAGGGTGATGTTGGCCTCATAAATTAGTTAGGAAGTACTCCCTCCTCTTCAGGTTTTTGGAATAGTTTGAGAAGGACAGTTCTTAAATCTTCTTTGAGTGTTTGATAGAACTCACCTGTGAAGCTGTATCATTCTGGATTTTTATTTTGGAGGAGCTTTTGGATTAATGGTTTAATCTCTGTACTAGTGATGAATGTATAAATTTTCTACTTCTTCATGATTGAGTCCTGAAGGTTTGTATGAGTTTAAGAATTTGTCCATTTCTTCTAAGTTGTCCAATTTGTTGTGTACAGCTGCTCATAATATTCTCTTATAATCCTTTGTATTTCTATGGTATTCATTGTAATTTTCCTCTTTCATTTCTGATTTTATTAGCGCTTTTTATTTACTTATTTATTTATGTATTTATTTTGGCTGTGTTGGGTCTTTGTTTCTGTGCGTGGGCTTTCTCTAGTTGCGGCAAGGTGGGGCCACTCTTCATCGCGGTGCGCGGGCCTCTCACTATCGCGGCCTCTCTTGTTGTGGAGCACAGGCTCCAGATGCGCAGGCTCAGTAGTTGTGGCGCACGGGCCTAGTTGCTCCGTGGCATGTGGGATCTTCCCAGACCAGGGCTCGAACCCGTGTCCCCTGCATCGGCAGGCGGACTCTCAACCACTGTGCCACCAGGGAAGCCCCTTATTAGCGCTTTTTATCTTCTTTCTTAATGAGTCTAGCTAAACATCTGTCAATTTTGTTTATCTTTTCAAAGAACCAGTTCTTAGTTTTCACTGATCTTTTGTATTGTCTTTTTAGTCTCTATTTATTTCGCTTCTGATCTTTATTATACATATACTTCCTTCTACTGACATTGGGCTTCATTTGTTCTTACCTTTTCAAGTTCCTTTACGTGTAGGCTAGGTGCTTTATTTGAATTCTCTTCTTGTTTCTTGAGGTAGGCCCATATTGCTATAAACTTCCTTCTTAGTACTGTTTTGTTTTGTTTTGTTTTTGCACCCAGTATATTTTAGTAGGTTGTGTTTCATTTTCATTTGTATTCAGGTAATTTTTTATTTCTCCTTTGATTTATACAGTGACATAATAAAAGTTGTTCAGCAGCATACTATTGTGTCTCCACATATTTGATTTTTCCAGGTTTCCTCTTACAGTTTATTTCTAGTTTCATACCACTGTAGTTGGAAAAGATGCATTAAGACCATGAAGTGTATATGAAAATTGAAGGGGTATATGGAATGGGATTTTTGCTTGAATCAATGATTTAAAAATAGTTTACAAAAAAATTGTGTGTAAAATTTAAGAAAACTTTACCTTTGAGTTTCAGATATATGTTTGTCATTGGATATGAGGCTTGGTGTAAAAAACACTGAGTTCTTCCTTATTATATTTTTGTTTGCTGGAAGATTCAGGTCATAATGCTTTGCAAATTTTTAAAAGTTTGAAGGCCAAAAACATTACAAGCATAGTCCTCAGATTGCTATGTAAAACAGAGTATTTCCATTTTGGGGTGTAAAGAGACATAACTTGGTATTTACCATTGATGGTAACTTTAAAATTAAAAAACATGAATCTTATTTGTGAACTGTATGTTTTCTAGTACTGAGAAAAACAGATATACCCCAAGAGATTAAATATAATAAGGGAAATATCAAAATTAACATTTCCATGGTGATATTTAAAATAAATACTAAAATATGTGAGTGTAGCATTGGCTACATTATTTTAAATACCAAGGGTAATGTTAGCACATTTATTCCTCTCATGAAAAGATGAGTTTATATTTAGATTTGTAGAATTTCCTGCTACACACATGTAAAACTATTCTGAAGAAATTAATCAAAACTATTAAAACAGTTATATTTGTTTTAGACTTTTTTTTTAAGTCACACAACGTATTTAAGGGCCAATACTACAGAAGGAAAGGAAAATTGACAATTTACAGTAATAATATGCTTGGTTCTAATTAAAATTCCATAATTTCTTTCTAAATTAAAATTTCCCATTATATTTAATCTCATTAAAAATAAACTTTACCTCATTTAAAGAGCCTGAAATTTTAGTTTTGACATAATTTTGATAAAAATGATACATGTTGAGCAGAGCTCAGCTACATTTACCCAGACACTTAAAACTTTTTTTAACATATATTATTTTCACTGTCTTTCCAACTCTTGGTTACTGTCAATCAGGAGTCCATATGTGAGTCTGTACATAAACCATAATCATAAGATCACTTTGAAAGTTGGAAAATAGAAAACTTGTTCCTCAGTTTAATTCATATTTTCTATTTTTTCTGCGATATAGATAAACATTAAAATGTAATTATTTACAAGTGTAAATATGTTGCACTTGCCAGTTTTGGCTCAGATACATTCTTCAATTACATTTGTAACAGTTCTACAAGTTTAGTTTGGATATCCACATTTCCTTGAAGTACCCCAGGTGCTTTTTAGTAAATTGGCACCATCATTTTCTGGAATTTCTTGGAAAACCTGATTTTCTTAGTCTGATTAGTACTTCTCATCACTTATCCAGAGTGACTGGCTAAAGAGTGGGCAATAAGCCTGTTTTGTTGAATGAAACATGAGGAGAAATTAACTGCAGCTCTTGAGAAAGAATCTTCTTTCACAGTCTGCAGAAGCTACATGGAAAGTGCTAGCATCAGAGGCTGCTGCCAGTAATTTTGCCACCATATGGAAAGCCAGCCTCAGAATATAGAACATATAGTACAAGACAACAGGTTACACAAGAAGAGAGTCTTTTTTTGATATTGTCAAATCTAGATCAACATTAAGTTGACCCAGTATGTGAGCTTTTCAGTTATCTAGTCAATATAGGACAATTATAGTTTTCTTTTACTTACAACTAAAAAATTCTCCCATTTATAACTAAAAGCCAACTTTTTCTAAATTCTCTTTTTACATTGTGACATAATTGAAATAATATCTGTACAGAAAATGTGTAACCTTAGGAAGCTGATCATAGGTGGAGATAAATGTTTAAATTCTTTTATTCACCATTTTTTATGGAGGTTAAGTTTACACATAAAAAAATCTTATAAAATTGTTTTATTTCTCTTGGTTAATCTATTGATTCCTTGGAAGTGCTAGTGTTCATACATTTCATACAGAGCAAATCAAATAATAAATATCATATTCAAGATCCTAACTGTTAAAAGAAATCATGTGTATTGAATAGGAGCTTTAGAGGGGTTAAAAATTAATTGATCATGGCATTTATTTACAACTTACCTTTTCAGCATTACAATAAAAAATAATCTAAACTGAAGAAGTGATTCTTTTGTATCATATTAGTGCATAAGCAGTTTTGCATCATAAAATCACAGTAACACGTTGCCTTCTAAAGCCTGTACTTGAAATCTTAAATTTTGTACACTGTGAAATTGTAACGCATATTAAAGACTATTAGATTCATGTGTACTGCTCTTTAAATTTGGTTAAACTTGTAGAGTCCTCTCCCTTCCCCTACATTTCTGTATTTTATTACATATTTCTGCACATTTCTGGTAATTATTTGAAAGCATGAATAGGTCCTACCTATCTGTCCTAGATTTCAAAAACTCATCACTTATTAAGGAAAACTGGGCTAAAATCACCATTTTTGTCTATTTGCAAAGATGAAGTATATTCTTTAAACTAAAAGAGTATTAGGATTAAATTTTATTGTAATAAGTATTAATTTACATAAAAATAAATGTACTTGAAAGAGCAGCTCTATTTGTATCTCCCAAACCCAACCTTTTTCTAATCTTCACTCAGTTGGTTTCATGTTGTGGATGTAACAAAACATATTTTAATTGCTTGAATTCTCTATTGGGAAGGCATGAACCTATTTGCGAAGCAGAACTAGGGACACAGATGTAGAGAACAAACGTATGGACACCAAGGGGGGAAAAAGGGGGTGCGATGAATTGGGAGACTGGGATTGACATATATACACTACTATGTATAAAATAGATAAATAATGAGAACCTGCTGTATAGCACAGGGAACTCTACTCAGTGCTCTGTGGTGACCTAAATGGGAAGGAAATCCAAAAAAAAGGGGATATAAGTATACATATAGCTGATTCGCTTCACTGTACAGCAGAAACTAACACAACATTGTAAAGCAACTATACTCCAATAAAAATAAATAATATACTTCATCTTATTAAAATAATAAATGGTAAAATATTTACATCTGTTTTCAATAAAAGAACTAAAAGCCTGGATATTATAATTATTTCACTACCAGGAATTTCACTCCTAAAATCTGAATTGCCTAAGTTGTATGTAAATGCTAATATCAATAACACTTTTAAGTGGAGCACTGAGGAGTATATCATATAATTGACAAATTATGTAAGTAATATGACTTGCTCTAAGTACAGCAAAAACTTTTTAAAGCTAATTTATTCACTTAATACAATTTGAGCAATATACATATTGTATAAACTATCTATCTGAATATACACACTTTCTTCTTAAAAATATAAACTTGAACATAATTTTATATTAAAATGGTATATTTAGAATTGATTCCAAAATCACTTATTTGGATAGCAATGCCTTTTTTTTTTTTCCAGTTGCAAAACCCATTGATTTGGAGTCCAACCACCTGCTACAGCAGATGAGCACCTCTTCCTCTCTGAAAAGAGAATGCCTCAATCTGTGTCTTTTTGGCTATCTCCTCTCCCACTGCTATTATCTATTCTTTCTCTTCAATATGTAATCAGATTCACACAATTGCATTCTTCTCATTTTAAAAATATGTCCTCAAATCTCATCATTCCAAATATCAGTAGCAACAACAACAGCAGCACCAGCAGCAGCAATGACAGCAAAATTCTGTGTATCGCACTTCTTCCTCCTGTTCCCAATCTGAAGTAATCCTTCCTTCACAACCAATGTTCTCAAAATATTTGCCTATTTTTATTGTTTTGATTCTGTCATCTAGATGACTTGCAATTGACTACACTGCTTTCTGTCTCAATGATCAGAACAGTCCTACTGCTGAAACAAACCATGTCCCCTGTGTCACTAAAACCAACCTTCATTCTACCCCAGTGTTGCTCCTTCCCCTTCCATTCTTGAACTCCCACTTGCTCGGTCTTCTCTTTCACAATATTCTCATGATTTTCTTTCTACCTCACTGAACCCCCATTCATAGTCTCCTTTGCAGACTTGTTTTCAACTGAAATACTATTGTAAGTTGAGTCACTCCAGGTTTGGACCTAGGAAGACTTCTCAATCTATATTCTCTCTCTGGAAGAACTTACCCATATCCTTGGTTTCAAAATCCACTTACAGACAGAAAACTTACAAATGTATAATGCAGTTTCGGATCTCTCCTGAGAGCTCCAGATGGAAAATGCCTGTTTTTTTTGTTTTTTTGTGTTTTTTTTTTTTTGGTACGCGGGCCTCTCACTGTTGTGACCTCTCCCGTTGCGGGGCACAGGCTCCGGACGCGCAGGCTCAGCGGCCATGGCTCACGGGCCCAGCCGCTCCGCAGCATGTGGGATCTTCCCGGACTGTGGCACGAACCCGCGTCCCCTGCATCGGCAGGCGGACTGTCAACCACTACGCCACCAGGGAAGCCCGAAAATGCCTGTTTGGTATCTTTATTTGAATGTCTTTAAAACATTTCACACTCAACATTCTAAAGCATAACAAGAAAGTTTACATTCCCCTATGAAAACATCTTGTACTGTTACCCATTAATAAAAGACATTTCTAATTATTCTGTTACACAAGATAGAAACAGGAGATATTATTTGAACCTTTCTCTCCTTCTCTAGTCCTGCCAAAATCAATCTCAGCATCAAACCCTATTGGTATGACCTAAACTATATCTATGAAATCTAACCATCGCTCTTGATAATATCTTCTCTTCCCTACCCGCCACCGCCTTTCCCTGCCTCTCCCTAACCACACACACAAAGTATTTCAAGTTACAAGTTACCATCATGTATCTTCTGGAATATTAGTTAGTTATTCCCCCAAATCCATTTTTCCTTTTCTACTTTATTCCCCATTTCTGCATTGGGAATTCTAAAGTGAAGTGTAATGATGAGACCAAGCCCTTTATTAAAACATTTAAATGGCTATTCAGTTCTCTTAGACATAAACAAAAACCTTTAATATTTGTGTCATGAAATGCTGTGTGATTTGACCTCTACTTGTCCCCAGCAACTTCTGACAATGTGATACCATGATCAACACTAACGCTTTAAATACACTTATTGATTATACTATACATTCAGGAAAAAAGGAATAAATCATAACTACATCTAGATGATTTTTCATTATGTAATCGCACATATACAAACACAATGTTCTTGAGAAACAGAATTGTTGAAAAAAATTTCTAGGCCCAAATGGAGTTGCTCCTGCCTGGGGTGCCACATCAGCAAAGTGAACTCTCCTGTTCCTGTAAATGCTCCTCTTAACCAGAAACATAATATATCCAGTCAATCCCCAAACACCAAGCCAACTCTAGACTCTATACTTATTTCCCTGTTCCTTGAGCTTTCTAAAACACGTCAGATATGCAACCCCAGCCAAAAACCATGCCCTTTCTCTGCACTGCTGCTTCTAACACTCTGTAAAAGTTGCTCTTGCCCAACACCCCTCAGGAAGAGTACTCCACTGCTTGTGAGGCACTGCACTCTTCCAATCCATGGATTGTTTTCCCTTGAGTAACAGACGTCAAACTCATTATTAAATTGTTTTATTTTTGTCATCTGAAGGAACATCAAGCACCAAAAAACTTCTCATACTTTCTCCCAGTCACCACTTGCCCCTCTTAAAAAGTAACCATGCTGATTGTTAACACAAGAGATTAGTTTTCTCCATGTTTGAAATATATGCAAATGACATATATTTTGTCTTATTTTGTCTCTGGCATATCTCACTCAAGATGAGATTCATGTATGTTTTGTGAAACAAAAGTTTATTTTCTTTGTAGACTGTGGATGGGTATTTGGATTGCTTTGATATTATCACAAATAATAACATAACTAGCATTCTTGTACATGTATTTTGGTGCACATATCCAGGGGGTTATTTATACAAGTAGGAGTGAAATTTTGGGGACAGAGTATATTTACACAGTTATCTTCATATATGTTGAAAAGTTGTATTCCAAAGTGGTTTTACTAATTCTCCTATCTATTGGAAGTGCACAAGAACTTCCACTGTTCAACTCGTAAGTATTTTTAGAATTTTTAATTTTAGTCGTCCAGTAGGATGTGTAGAAATATCTTAGTGTAGTTTCAATTTGCACCCTCTTAATCAGCAAGGATGTAGGACAGCTATTAATATGCCTATTAATGATTTGCATATTTTTTTAATACATGGCTGTTATGAGGTTAGGGAACTTCTGTTTTGTTTCTGATTTGCTAAAAGTTTTGGTCATAATGGGTATGAAATGTACAAAGTGCTTTTCTAGCATCTACTGAGGTAATCATATATGGTTTCTTCTTTATTTTGTTAATATGATGAATATATTTATTGACTTTTTTTTTTTTTTTGGCCACGGGGCATGTGGGATCTTAGTTCCCCGACCAGGGATCTAACCCACGCCCCCTACATTGGAAGCGCGGAGTTTTAACCACTGGACCGCCAGGGAAGTCCCTATCTATTGACTTTTAAATTTTAAATGTTAAACCAACCCAAAATTCCTGGGTACATCTTTGGATTCAGTTCACTATTATTCTGCTTATAATTTTTACCTCAATGATTATGAGAACAATTGGGCTGAAATTTTCCTTTTTTTGTGGTATTCTGAGCAGGTTGTAGAATTGAGTTTATTCTGCAATCATCATGCCCCGTATGCTTTTTTTCCCATCTTTTTTTCTCTCTTCACATCATTACCTGTGTATTTTATGTTGATTTGTCTCACCAGTCACAAATTTTCTCACTAAATAATTCCACTGCTCTACTGAATTTTTAATTTCAATTGTTTTATTTTGCTGGACTAACTTTTCCATTGAGTGTTTTTGTTTTTCTTTTCTGGTGGTAGTGGTTAGCAATCCACTGACTCTTCATTCTCCCTTTTTTTGATCCCAAATGTTTGGCAAAATTCTCCATTCTCCATTTTAACACCTATTTTCTTTTTTTTTTTTTTTTTGTATTGGAGTATAATTGCTTTACAATGTTGTGTTAGTTTCTGCTGTACAACAAAGTGAATCAGCTATATGTATACATATATCCCCTCCCTCTTGGACGTCCCTCCCACCACCACCCCCATTCCCATCCATCTAGGTCTGAATAAATCAAGCACGGTTATTTTAAAATCCATGTATGGTAACTTCATTATCTTATTATCTTTCGACTTTCTTCTCCTCTCCCCCCAATCCTCTACCTCTTCCTCCTCCTCCTTCTCCTCCCTTTGTATTTGACCCTTTCCATTAACATGATTTATGATTTTTTATTAAAAGCTGGCTATTTGGTATGGAAAGCTGTGGAGATAATTTAAATTCTTTCCAATGGTACCTTCCTCCAAAGATTTAATTTTGCTCTCTAACATGCTATTAAAGTACATGCAGATTAGTTTATGGATTGGGGCCCATTTGAAGCTAGATTTCAGCCTTTGTGAAGATTGGTTTGTTGCTTGTTCCACCTTAAAAGGAAGTCTGGGATGTGATGTTTACCAATATTTCTCAACTGGTGAACCTTAAAATCCAATTTTTGACTATTCTTAGCTACCACTTTTGCAAAGTTTTTAGTCCCTTGGCTCTGTTCACTAAACACTGATGCAAAATGTTGGGCTTACTTTAGTATTCTTTTCTTATTGCCAAAAACTCTACCCCTCAAGTCCTAGTTGCTTTGACAACCCTAAACCCCAAGTTTTGTAGCCAGTCATCTCACGTAAAACTTCCCAAGTTTCCACCCAGGTTCCCAGCCCTTCAGACTCAGATTTCTATTCTGTTTTTTTTATCATTTTGGAGATACAGTGGGTAAGAACTGACAAATATTTCAAGGGAGAGAACTCTAAAACTGGCAATGCTTATCTTAGTGCAGGTGCATGTCCCTTTTCTCCAGGATCCTGGCCTCTCCAGTCCTGGTTGCCTTATGGTTCTCTAACACCTGTACATAGACTGTGTATGTGTCGACACACAAGTCTATGTTTTGTACAGCTTTTCTACGTGTTTTCCATAGGGATTGTTCTGAATTAATCTGAACAGTTTGTATTAGAGTTCTCCAGAGAGAGCCAGAAAGATATATACACACATATATATATGGAGAGTGAGTGAGAGAGAGAGAGAGAGAGAGATTTATTATAGGAATTGTATCACAGGGTTATGGAGTCCTAGAGATTCCACAACATGTCCTTTGTAAGCTAGAGAAAACTTACAAAGAAAACCCAGGGGTGTAATTCAGAGTCCAAAGGCCTGAGAACTGGGAGGTGATGATTTAAGTTCCAGTCCAAAATCAGGAAAACCAGGAGCACGACTGTCTGAGGGCAGAAGATGGCTGTCTCAGCTCCAGCAGAGCGAGAGTAAATTCACCCTTCCTCTGCCTTTTTGTTCTATTCAGGCCCTCAACTGGATTAAATGATACCCGATTGCATTGAGAAGGCAATCTGCTATACTCAGTCTACTGATTCAAATGCGAATTTCTTCCAGAGACACCATCACAGACATACCCAGAAATAATGTTTTACCAGCTTTCTGTTCATTCCTTAGCACAGCCAAGTTGACACATAAAATTAACCATCATACAGTCACTGCTGAAAGACAGACTCCTACTCATAAAAATAACATTTCTTCCACCATGACTGTTCTATGAATTGTTCTGCTGCCATGGAATGTTCTCTTTCCATTCTAGTTTTTCCTACTGCCTCATCTAGTGAACCACTTCTTTTCTTCTTTAACATTTATCTCATTCAATTTATTCCCTGTACTACTCTGAAAATTATATGCTGCTTCTCTATTATTTTAATGGTATATATTTTAAAATAACATTTTACCAAGTGTAATGTTATCAATATTCTTATACTCTGTTAAACAATACAAAGTCTGTAACTGTTTTAAACCTGATTACCTGGCATTCAAAATTACTGTCCAATATTTAAATTCTGTTTTTAAATATACAAATTAGGCATAATTATTATTACTGCTTTAAATAGTCAACGTTTGGTTTTACCCTGTTACTTATCAATTTTCTTATTGAAGCTCATAAAACATCTCTTCGGAATTATTTTTTCTCTTTATGCAATGAAAGTATATTATTGACAAACACGCTCATATTTTGTGAGATAAAAGATATGTTCATTTTGCCCTTGCTCTTTAAAAATTAGCTTCTCTAGGTCTAAACTTTTAAATTGATTGTAGTACATATTTCCTCTCGTGTGTGTGTGTGTGTGTGTGTGTTTATCCTGATTCCTATAGGTGTTATTGAAAAGAGCTATATCTGTTATCTTTTTTTTTTTTTACCTTTTTAGGTGACCATTTTTCTCTGGCTACTCTTTTATCCAATATTTGTTTTTATTCCTTTGGTGTTTTCCTAGGTTTCTTTTTTTTTTTTTGAGTTTCATTATGAATTTTGTATTTTATATTTACATTTCTTGGCAATTATGAAAATGCTTAACTAATATCTTTTTTAAAAATCATGTTTTCCATTCTATTATCTCCTACTAGAATAATATTATGAGCATTCTCACATTACCTTTCATGTATCTTAATTTCATCGTATTTTTCTAATTATATATCTGGACTATATCTTAATGTCTTTACATCTTTTTTCAAGTTAATAATTTTTTTCTTTTCAAGTTTCTCTAGTGTGGCTCTTAAAAAGTCTGTTATGGTTTAATAGCATGTATTACATTTATTATTTCTAGAATTATTTATTTTTAAAATTCTCTTGGACTTTTTTATAATGCTTATTTTTAGTTTATCTTTTTAGCTTTTCATTTTGATTTGAAATGTATAAATTTCACCTCTATTATATTCTATGTAAAATTCCAAAAGCAAAGAATTTGTTTTGGTTTGTTTCTTTCCTGCTATTTCTCACTCATGGTTATCTTCTGAATGCATAATGTGTTTTTGACATGAGTTCAAATGCTTGGGAAATTAATCTATATTATTCGAGTTCTGTTTTGAATATGTGATTTTTCAAAGAGAATTTGAAATCTCTTCTTCCAGTTGGCTAAGTGTAATAACAACTTAAACAACTTTATATAAAAATGCCCCCATGGAACCCTCCTACACTGTTGGTGGGGATGTATGTAAATTGGTGCAGCCACTATGGAGAACAGTATGGAGGTTCTTCCAAACACTAAAAACAGAGTTGCCATGTGATCCTGCAATCCCACTCTTGGGCATATATCTGGAGAAAACTATAGTTCTAGAAGATACCATGCAACTGCAATATTCATTGCAGCACTATTTACAATAGTCAAGACATGGAAACAACCTAAATGTCCATCTACAGATGAATGGATAAAGAATATGTGGGACATATATACAATGGATTACTGCTCAGCCATAAAAAAAGAATGAAATAATGCCATTTGCAGCAACATGGATGGACCTAGAGATTAACATACTAAGTGAAGTAAGTCAGAAAGAGAAAGATAAATACCATATGATATCACTTATATGTGGAATCTAAAATATGACACAAATGAACTTATCTATGAAACAGCAACAGACTCACAGACATAGAGAACAGACGTGATTGCCAGGAGAAAGAGGGGACTGGGGACAGATGGACTGGGAGTTTGTGATTAGCAGATGAAAACTATTATATATAAAATGGATAGACAACAACGTCCTACTGTATGGCACAGGGAACTATATTCAACATCCTGTGATAAAGTATAATGGAAAAGAATACGAAAAAAATGTATATATATATATATATGTGTGTGTAACTGAATCACTCTGCTGTACAGTAGAAATTAACACATTGTAAATCAACTATACTTCAATAAAATAAATTTTTAAATGTCCCATGAATTTTATTTTTAAATAGTTCACAAAAGAAAATATAATTTCATCCATGCTATTTTATGAGTTGTCTTGCCTACAAATTAAATACAGATTTTTTTCCCCCCTTCTACTCAATAAAAGAGTCAGGACAGGAAAGATTCTTTTAAGACAACTTTTTCAAAATGGGTTTATTTTTTCCTCAGTTTTACAATGAAGATGTCTCTCTTTATGATTCTACTTTTATAAAAGCACCCCCTATTAGATTCTGTAATATGGGCAGATATTATTTTCTGAATTATTTTCCAGCACAGACTTCAAAAGAGATGTCTAAATTTACTAGAGTCTAGCTGATATCCTGAAGGTGCAAGCTGCTAGGACTGAATGAGATAATACTGCACCAAATATTTTAGTTTTCCTTAAATAGCATAAAAATGTTACTGGTATATTATTGATCAACCAGGATCCACATTATCTTGGCTCATGTATATTTATTTAGGTGTGGTGGTGTGACTAAGTGCTGGACAATGGAACACATGCAGAAGTGACACAAGAAACTTCCAGATCTAGACCTTAAAAATCTCTCACACAGTCATTTAATTATTTTTTTCTGTCTCCTGGGTCAGTGTCCATGTGTTCACAATGGCAGATCTACAAGACTCTAGGAGAGTGAATCCCTGAATCATCACCTAAAGCAGAGCCTCCAGTATCACCAATTTAACTTTTCATAAATAAGAAGTAAACTTTCTTGTGTTAAGTCACTGATATTTTAGGTTTAACTCTTATGATACTAGCATTACTTATCTAATCCATAAATTGGCCATTTTCAGTGTTGTAATAATCAATGTGGGAATGCCTTAATGTCAGGTGACAAGTGCTAACATTCACAGAACACATTGGTAGAGGCTTCATAGAACACATATGCCATAAAGTTAGAACAAACAAATACGGATCTATGGTAGTAGTCATTATTGTTGATACCCAATATTTCTGTCTCATTCCTCTTCTACACATGTATGTTACACCTTCTGGTCTCTTTGTGGTTGGATGAGGTCCTTAACTAATCTCGTCCAATAAGCTACAAGTGAAAGTGACATAACACTTCAGGACTAGAGCGTTAATTAGACGGTGTTAGATCCTTCAAAGTTCTCTTTTTTTTTTTCAACCACAATGACTGGCAATCTTCCTGGTAGTAGTTATACTATCAGCTTTGATTCCAGAGTAAAGATGTTACAAAGCAGAACTCACAAGCCACACAGTAAATTTGACATGTACTATCAGTGAAATATAAACATTTTTGTCTCATTCCACTGTGATATGAAGTGGTTTGATTCTACAGCATAACCTGCAGTATACCCATGCTAAACAATGCTGTCTGAGATAACTTAGAAGTTGCAATGTAGACTAAGTGCCTACTAATTTAAAGCTCTAGAAGAACTTGAAAATGGTATGTCTGAAGGATATTGGTGGCAAATAGCTGCACTTAGCAACATATTATATACAAAACTGCTGAGATCAGGAGGATCTGGTCTTTTTACAAGCCAAAATAAAGTAGAACAGAGGGCAGAATTTTTGTGCCAGCAGAGTTGCAAAAGGTAATTTATTATAAACCGAAAATGTAAGCAATGAACTCCTAGTCCTTAGTGAGTGTCCATATGTAAGGAGCATGACTTTTAGAATTACTACATGGAATTCATCACCAAACACTCACATTGAACTGTTTTACAGAAGAAAAAGGAACTTCTAATATCTTAAGTCTCTGAGATTTGGGGTTTGTTAAAGCAGTTATTTGATTCTAACATGCTAAACCTCTTTACTACTGTATTCATTTTTTGCTTCTGATTATTCCTTATTATCTTAACAAAAATCAGCATATTTGCAAAAATATATTTCCATTTATATTCTAAGAAGCTTCTGTTTTTTTCCCCCATTGGGAGAATTTTCCAACATATATAAGTTAACATGTTAACAGAAATAGAAGTTTGTTCCTTCAGATCTTAGCAAATAATCCTTAATTCAGGGAAACCTTCTCAAGTTTAACTATTTGACATTCTATTCCAGTATAGCAATTATGTAAATTTAACTAAATCACTTACAGTTACTATTATTTATATTTATTTCAATTTACAATTTTTCTATTTAATTTCTCAATTACCAATCTACCTCACTTTAAGATCAAGGAAGCAGAGGCTTATTTTTTTCTTTTAATTTACTTCTGTATCTGCTGAATCTAGTAGAGCTCCTAAAACATGTAAAGATGATAAATATTTGTAAATAATTTATCTTAAATTGTATATTATTATCTCTTTTAATTCTTGAGCTTTTTATTATTATGGCACTCATTCATACAAACTGTTTAAACAATTTAAGTTCAGGAAGAGAGCTTTGTGATACGGAGATTCCAACCTCATATGTAAGAAAGCATTCACAAAAATACTTCAAATATTTTGAATGTATATGTCCTTGACTCTCTCTTGCCCTGTCACAGCTAGTTGGAAGCAGCCGCATGGCACAGGGAGATTGGCTTGGTGCTTTGTGACAGCCTGGAGGGGTGGGATAGGGAGGGTGGGAGGGAGGGAGACGCAAGAGGGAAGAGATATGGGAACATATGTATATGTATAACTGATTCACTTTGTTATAAAGCAGAAACTAACACACCCTTGTAAAGCAATTATACCCCAATAAAGATGTTAAAAAAAAATATTTTGAATGATGCCAAATAATGCCAATTATGATATCAAAATCAAAACACACTTCAGTAAATGTCTATTTGTCACATCTATGTCCAAGGCAGTATGCAGAGACTTAAGGGAAAAAAAAAGATACCAATGGGAAGACTTAGCCTCAACTGTCAATTTATTTAAAGTCAAAATAAGCATACTATAACTCTTAACCAAAGCAGAACATAGCAGGTAGTGCTGGACTCATACAAAATGGGACACTGTATTATTATTCATCTTACTTGTACTCTTCTGTGAGTAAAAGGAGATGCAATTGACAACTACACTGGTACAACAGGCATAACCTGGGACTGACCCTAGCTAATGGGCAGCTCTATATTGATTTATGATATTATCATGGAGTAATAAAAGAGTAAAAGAGTCCTTTCTCCTGAGAATACAAAACATGGGAGCTTTTTGGTTGTTGGTGGTATTTGATCTAGAAAAATGAGTAGAAGTACTAAAAGTAAAAGTTATTACAGATACACAAACTAGTACAAGAAAAGGTATTTTAGCCAAAAAATATAGATTTCTATGAGCAATGAAAAAGTTCATTTAATACACAAAGATGGATATTTTTACAAAGCTCCTAATCCTGATAGACACCAATATTATCCTTACGTTAAATTTGATCAAATAGAGTCAGAGAAATTAAAGCTCATACACAAGTTAGCACAGACATTAAACTGTACATTGAATTTTAGTTCCAGTGAAGACCTGTTTGGCACTAGAATAAGTTGTATGAGAAGACAGTACAGGATGTGATGAATTTGAATGTCAACCTAGTAAAAGAATATATCATTTTATGGGCAATAGTTAAAATTTGATTAGGGAAATGGTGTGTGGTTTCAATAGCAAGATATTCATAAAATGCTGTGGTGAACTGCAGTTATAGAAGATATTTGTATTGGGGGTAAATTTAAATGTTAAAATAGTAATATTCTCAATAGACATTGCTGATCTTGTGGGATTTGTTACTTTACTTTTCTTTGGAAAAAAAATATTTTCAATCAGTACATGCTACAAATGCTAGTGTTGACAAGCAACAATTATGGATAGATAAGTCAGAGTTAGGAACTCTCCTCTGTTTATAACCTCCCATATGCCTCATATAACACTATATGAACTAGATAAAATTTACGTCAAAGTAATTTCTCAAAATGACTAAGATTTTGGTTAATGCCTTTGATGTCAGTAAGAGAATAACACTTACATGAAAAACTGCATTTAAATAATGACACAATTAGAAACTCATCTTGAGATAATTCATGAATTGACTTAAAATATCAACTTTTTTACAAAGGTTTAAGAACCACAAAATACATTTTCATGTACTCCTTAAAGCTGTTTTTTTTTTTTTTTTTTTTTTGCGGTACGCGGGCCTCTCACTGCTGTGGCCGCTCCCATTGCGGAGCACAGGCTCCGGACGCGCAGGCTCAGCGGCCATGGCTCACGGGCCCGGCCGCTCCGCGGCATGTGGTATCTTCCCGGACCGTGGCACGAACCCGTGTCCCCTGCACTGGCAGGCGGACTCCCAACCACTGCGCCACCAGGGAAGCCCTTAAAGCTGTTTTTTTAAAGTGTGCAGCATAGACCATTTAATTGAATATATATGAAAAGGAAAAATAAATCATTTCTAGGTACTAAGAAATTCTTCCTCTAAAGATCTAGACGTGAAGGAGTCTTCATATTTTAAAAATGTGCAATATACCACTGTGAAAGGGTAAATATCCTCAACTTCAATTTTTCTAATTACCTATACTTTTTCTTCTCACCTTCCTTAGCATTGTGCTAAAGAAACTCTTAAAAGGAAACTTGAGGTATCATAATCTACAGTTATTTTCTTCCCATCCCTTTTATGATATACATGTCCACTGTCCTGCTCCCACATTTGCGTGGTGCCATGAACTTGCTCTATCCCAGTGAGAGATGTTTAAGACCACACTGATGGTATCTGGAATGTGGTCATCCACTGTCTGCTTAGATTGGATGCTTTGTCTGTATTCTCGTCATAAACATTTACTCTGATTTCCTGATTATTTTTTAACATTTATAATTTAAAATTACCTAATAAAAGTTGTTATTTTTATTTTCTCATATGTCTGGGTACCTAGACTTTTAAATACTTTCATGAGTATAAAATTTTCTTTGCTTCCCTGTTTTTATATTTCCTGTTCTCAACCAATGTTTCTCCTAGACATTCATCTGCTGCTCAGTTTCATAAATGCAATCTTACTGTGACCTCTGGAATGTTTTATACACATTTTCTCTAAAAATATTCTCCATTTCAGCCAGTCCCCCAGTAGGTGCCTGTTTATAAAGGTTTTGTTTTCAATTATGGTAATATCATGTCAATATGCATATAATATGTACAATTAAATGGTCTAAAATATGTATATTGGCATTTCAGGAGAAGATGATAAAGAAAATGGCACAGAAACAGTATTTGAAGAGTTAATGACTGAGAATGCTCCAAAAATTATGAATATCATGACCAATAAATTCAAGAAGCTTGGTAAAAATCAAGTAGGATAAATACAAACTAAATCACATTTAGGCACATCATAGAATGCTGAAAAGCCAATACAAGAAGAAAACCTTAAAACTCGCCAAATTAACAGATGCAATAATTTCAAAGCAGCAACAGAAAGACTAATGGTTTCCTTACAGAAAATCTGAAGGCGGTAGACAATGGAATGATGTCTTTAAAATATTAAAAATGACAATATCAATAACAGTAGCAACACCTGTGCATTTACCAACCTAGAATTCTTTACCTACCGAAATAGCTCTCAAAAGTGAAAGTGAATGAAGACATTAATAAACAAAAAGAAAAAGCAGAATTTCTTTTTTTTTTTGCCAACAGGTTTCAATTACAAAAGAAGGTATAGGAAATTCTTCAGGATAAATTCATTAATTCCAGATGGAAGCACAGGATTGTAGGAAATAATGAAATGTACTAAAATAAGCAAACATATAATTAAATATAAAAAATATAGTGACAGTTTATAGCAGCAATTATAACAACATCTTGTAGGATTTTTTAAAGTATATATAAGTAAAATTTAATGACAAAATAACAGAAAAGAGGGAATGGGAAAAGTGGAGTTAAACTGTTAAGTTCAGTTATAATAAGTGAAAGATGTAGTCTCTAGAATAACCAATAAAATATTTATATAAGGTGTGGACATTAAAAATTAAAGGGAAAAAGTATACAATACTAAAGAAGTTAAGAAATGAGGAATACAATGGCAAAGAACAGATGGGACAGAAAAGAAGAAAAATAGGAAATGGTAGATTTAACCCAATTACTTTAGTAATTTATACTCATTAAGAAAGGACTTAATCCTTTAATTAAAAGCTAAAGTTTGTTACACTAGATAAAAAACACAATACATTCAGATTCAAAGCATACATACTTTAAAAATAAAGACATGACTAGTTTGAAAGTAAAAACCTGAAAACCCTAAACAAAAAGAAAATGTAAATGTCTATACTAATATCATACAAAGGAGATTTAAATGCAAGAAGTATTAGAGACACAAAGAGACATTTCATAAAGATGAGAAAAGGCCAATCAACGGGAAACATACTAATAATATGAATTCCAAACTTATTTTTAAAAGGGAACATGAGAGTAAGAGAAACAGATAAAGTACAAACATAATGAGGTATTTTAACACACTTCTTCTTTTAGACAGCGACAGAACAAAACATGATCAGTAAGGACCGTGGCAAGTGTAGTGTATTTTAAGAATGCAAATTGTTTTATCATTTGCTAAAAACCATATTAACAGAATAAAAGAAAAGATCCAAATAGACATCAAAATAAAGAAAAAATAACGTGATATATTTCAATACACCCTATGATAAAGTGCCCAGAAATTTAGAATCAGAAGCAAATCTTTCCAAAGGTATAAAAACTAATTACAAATAACCTATTGGCATCTTATAATTAATGGTTAACTATCAAACTTGTTCTCCTTAGAAACAAAAGAAAAAGATGCATTTTTGTTCATTCTTTGGTTCATTATTATGAGGGAATTCCTAACTAGTGTAATAATACAAAATAAAGATTTAAAAGACACAAAGATTTTGTGCAATTGACATGATTATAGGTAAAAACCAAAAGTACCTATAAAATGAACTATTAGTAATCATAAGTGAATTAAATTTCTAGATATGAAATCAATACATAAAAATCAATTATATTTCAATATACTGCAACATAAAATTTAAAATTTCATTTAAAATAGTGTAAATATATAGATTTTCAAAGAAGAGTCAAGTATGTTCAGATCATGCTGCTGACAGAAATTTAAAAGACAGTTTTATATATTTCTTGATCTGCAACTAATTCTTTAAGATGTCAATTCTCCCAAAATTCTTATACTGATTCAACACAATCCCAAACAGCTTCAACAGCATTATATTTGTGAAAGTTTACAAAATGATTTTAAAATTTATATACAAATAAAATTGCTTTAGGATAGCCTAGACAATCTTGAAAAAGAATCCAAGTTGGGGGATTTATTCTACCAGATTTTAAAAGTCACTATCACACTACATTAACTAAGAGGGTGTGATTTTGATGTGAGCAAAAACAGAATCAACAGGTTGTTCAGTAATAGATTCATACATACACGTCAATTATTTTTTGACAAAGACATAAAAAGAAAAATCACAGGAGATGCCTAGTCATTTCAAAAAAAAAATGTAGCTGGAACGATCAAATAACTTTAAGGAAAGATAAAGCAAAACACACTTTGGTCTCTATATCATACCAAAAAGAATGACCTTTGGGACTTGCCTTGTAGTACAGTGGTTAAGAATCCGCCTGCCAATACAGGGGACACAGGTTCGAGCCTGGTCAGGGAGGAACCCACATGCCGCGGAGCAACTAAACCTTGTGTGCCACAACTACTGGGCCTGCGTGCCTAGAGTCCATGCTCTGCAACAAGAAAAGCCACCGCAATGAGAAGCCCGTGCACCACAACGAAGAGTAGCCCCCTCTCACCACAACTAGAGAAAGCCCGCGTGCAGCAACAAGGACCCAATGCAGCCAAAAATAAATTTTTAAAAAAATTTTTTTTTAAAAAAAGACCTTTAGTTTTAAAAGAAACCCACATCCATGATTATTAAATCCGAATATGTATTTTCAAAGTGATTTTGCTGCTAAAATGTCATTTAAGCAGGCACATGTTCTTGAAGCATAGTACAATTTTCAAGTTTGAAAATATGGGTTTTTTTTTTTTTTTTTTTTTTTTCAGTACGCGGGCCTCTCACTGTGGAGGCCTCTCCCGTTGCGGAGCGCAGGCTCCGGACGCGCAGGCTCAGCGGCCATGGCTCACGGGCCCAGCCGCTCCGCGGCATGTTGAATCTTCCTGGACCAGGGCACGAACCCGCGTCCCCTGCATCGGCAAGCGGACTCTCAACCACTGCGCCACAAGGGAAGCCCTGAAAATATGTTTTTATCATTAAGTGGCTTATTAAAAAATTCCTACAAAATCCCAGCAAAGATTCTATTTCTTCCATGAGGAAACTGCCTCTTTCTTTAGTTCCTTTTCCACAGAATTTCGAAACAGAATTGTTACTTATAAACACTGCTAGAATGATGGATGTAGAGGAATAGTATTCACTTACCTAAAATGCAGCTGGAGGAGGTCATGGAGAGGACATAAGGGCTGGCTGCACGGAGAAGCGGGCCCAGGCAATTCCACGACTCGACCATCGGGCTAGCCGAAGTGCCTTCCTCACATCCTGGTCCTCGGCACCTACGCTCCACCCACTGATCCCGCAGCGCGGCGCAGCCGCGGTGGTGCCAAGGGCTCAGCCTGGAGAGAGCGAGCAACGCGCTGTTGAGGCGTCTGCATTGGACAGACAGGTGACGCAACCCCATTAAGGCCTCTTTATAAAGGCCTGAGCTTCTGGTTGGCGGGAACGGAAGTCTACTCGTCTGGTGGCCGCCAAAGGCAAGCCTCATATGTACGATCCCTTAATTATTAAAACTTAAAACCGCCACCTACCGATCTGAGGTGCCCTGCCCCTTTCTTCCGTCTCTCCTTGCCCTCCACGTAAGGGGGCCAGTTTCGAATTTCACCCCAGCTCCCCAGGTTGTGAACCAACAAATCTGACTCCTTCAGATTTGCTTCTGTTCTCGGCTTATTTAGAAAAGAAATTGTGAGTTTTCTGAAATGTATATTTTGAAAATGCAACTTATTCCACATACTTAAAATTACAGGTGGGAAATAGCTTTTGTTTCACTTTGATGTTTCAGATAAATGTTTTTGAGGAGGAATTTATAAGAACTGAATTATATGTTGAAATTTAATAATTTCTAATAATAGATTCAGTAAACTGTATTGGTGAAGAGTTTGCCTTAATCATTTAAAATTATAACATCTCAAATAGGTAACTTCATATACTGTTGATACTAAGGGAGTTGTAATAGCGTCCTGACTTTTCATATCTAATTCAAATGTTTCACATTTTGTAAATCATTCTAATAGCTCAATTTGCAGGACACCTATAATGTAGAGTATTTGATTCAAGGCCTTCTTTTTAACATATGCACTTACAGCTGTAAATTTCCTCTAAGCTCTGATTTAGTTGTGTTCCAGAAGTTTTGGTATTTGTGTGTTTGTTTTTCATCTCAGTATTTTCAGATTTTCTCTTGTGATTTCTTCATTGACCTATTGGTTGTTTAGGAATGTATTGCTATATTATTATCACATAGTTTTGAGTTATAATTTTTTTCTGTTATTCATTTCTAATTTTATTCCATTGTGGTGTGAGAATATGCATTGCATTGTTCCATGCTTTTCAAATTAATGGAAACTTGTTTTATAGCCTAGGATTTGGGCTATTATGGATTGTGTTCTATGTGTACTTGAAAGCAATCTATCTTCTGCTGTTTTGGGGTGGAATGTTTTATTGATGTCTGGTCTTGTTTATAGCTATAGTTTACAGTGCTGTTAAGGTATTTTACTTCTTTATTGATCTTCTACCTAGTTGTCCAATCAACTATTGAAAATTAGAAATTGAAACTATTATTGTTGTGTTGTCTATCTCCCTTAGTTCTGCTATATTATGTATTTCCCTTAATTTTTACTTCATATATTTAGGGACTTTGTTTTTATGTGTATGTATTTTTGTAATTAGTATATCTTTTTGATGAATTGTCTCTGTTACCATTTTTAATGATCCCCTTTATCTCTAATAACTTTTTTGTTTTGAATTTACTTTGATAGCAATATAGGCATTCCATCTTTTTTAAGGTTGCTGTTTGCATGATATACTTTTCCTTTTGTTTTTAAATTTCAAACTTTTCATATGTTGAATCTAAAGTGTGTCTGCTATTGACAGCATACAGGAGGATCTTGGTTTTTTATATAGAAGGACAATCTCTGCCTTTTAAATGGATATACTAATCAATACACATTTAAGGATATAGTTTATATGGTTGTGGTTACATTTGCCCTTTTACATTTTGTCTCTCTATGTATCATTTCTTTTTCCTTTAACTTTACTCTTCGCTTTTTGCTTTAAATGAGTATTTTCTAATATATCATTTTTAAATCCTTTAAAGATTTTTTTAACTATATTAATCTTATTTATTTTCCTAATGGTTTTTCTGGAGCTTAACATATGTATTTTAACTTATCTGAATCTACTTTAGATTTAAAAGAGCTTATTTCTGGTGAACAAAAAAGCATTTCTCCAATATAGCTTTATTACCCCTGCCCACCTTTTGTGCTATTAATGCTATATGTGGTACATTTTTATATGTTATAAACAAGAAATACATTTTGGAAATATTACTTTATATAATTCTATGTCTTTTAAATATGATCAAAGAAAGATCACGTGTATATAGACAGAATATGTTATATTAACCTTCTTAGTTACCATTTCTGGTTCTCTTCATTTGTTGCTGTGAATTTAAGTTACTGCCTAGTGTCATTTCCTTACCTTGCTCCAGTGCAGCTTTGCTTCCAACCACTGCCTTTCTGCTATTATTGCTAAATATATTTATTTTCTGTGTGTTACACATCCTACAGTAAAATTATATACTTATTTTTAAATTTAATTTTTTAATCAGTTTAAAGAAGAAAGGAGAAGAAATATAAAATTATACTGTCTTTTATATTTACATGATTACATTTAAGGCGTGTGTGTGTGCATTCAAATTACTGTCTGAGTCACCTGTTTTCAGCCCAAAGAATATCCTGTAGTATTTCCTGTAAGGCCATGTGCAAGAAATGAATTCTCTCAGTATTAGTATGTTTGGAAACGTCTTGGCCTTCATTTTGGAAAAATAATTGATAGGTTTTCTTCTTTGAGCACTTTGAATATGTCATCCTACAGCCTTTTAGCCTTCATTAAACAATCAGTGCAGATATGGGGGTCATCTCAGTGTTGAAGGAGCCCTGAACAAAGAGGTTCAGCAGTTTTATGGACTCTGGGGTCAGGAGAGGCTAGAAGTAGAAAAGTACTGGGTACCAAGTTCAGGTGGGATAAAACATCTTCAAGATTTCTCCCACCTCCCCAACTTCAGAAGGCTTTGGTAGAGGTACTGAAGAGGATCTTTGCTCAAGGTCTCAAATAAAGAGACCTAGGAATGAAGGCAATTGAACTAGGAATGCAAATACAAGAAAGAGAATAACCAACCAAAAAGGCCTGAGTCCTTCACTGCAAAGCACTGGCTGTGCACAAAGTCTGCTGTGAGGAGGGCAGCTTTCCCTGAGAGGCCTGCCTAGTAAAACCTTTGTAATTGCTTACAGTCAGTCCTGGAAAAATCACACATAGATTTTTAACCAGTGCCAGACTCCTCTGTTATGGTTCTGTAGATCTGAAGTCCAAAATTGGTTTTACTGGTCTAATATCAAGGAATCAGCTGCATTATGTTCCCTTTAGAAAGCTTTGGGAAGCAATCCATTTTCTTTTCTAGCTACTAGAGACCACCCACATTCCTAGGCTCATGGCTCCTCCCCCCTTTTCAAGGCCAGAAACACGGATCAAGTTTTCTCACATTACGTCACTCTAATCTTGCTTCCACCATCACTTCTCCAATTCTGACTCTTCCTCTTCTACTTTAAGGATACTTGTAATTACAATCAGCCCACCTGGATCATCCTAATTTCTCTATTTTAAAGTCAGCTGATTAGCAATCTTAATTACATCTACAACCCCAATTCCCTTTCGCCATGTACCTTTACATATTCATAGGTTCCTGTGATTGGAGCCATTATTCTGCCTACCGTATTTGCATATCTCAAAAACCATTTAACTGTCCCTCGTAATCCTTCAAAATTATGAATATAGCCAAACCACTTACTTAAATTACTTATATCATCACCCACATGAGGTTTCTGTTCTTTATTCATGTCTCACATAAATATTCAAATCAAGCAAGCGTCTGTCTTATAATTATGGGCTCTTGTCTCAAATGGCCTTTCCCTGTCTTCCTTACCTCCTGGTCCTAAATTGCACCTCTGTGAGCAGATCTTTAGACTCTTGATGGTTACTCATATTCTCAAAGCTCCATCTTTAATTCCATCCTAACATGGTTGCTATTTAGTATACCCTACGATATTATGTCAGGACTTATTCCAAGTTAGTCTCAGATTATATGCAGCACTGCTCATTTAGCAGAATTATGAAGAGACACTCCTCAAGAAAGGAACATAAACAAAATCTCTGTATGTCTGTGTGTCAAGGGGATAACTGTATAAAATAAATAATCAGCATTCTGACTCCGAGATAATGAATAAAGACAAATAAATTATATGTATGCAGTGTTGTTTGAGGTATTTACTTAGTTTCGTTCTAAGTATCAGTGGGATCTGTAGTGATATCCCTTCTTTCATTCTTGATACTGGTGATTTGTCTGCTCTTCCTCCCCCTCCCCCTCCTCCCTCCCTCTCACTCCTTCTCCCCCCAGCCCCCACACCCACTTCATGACTGTTCTCTTTCTGTCTCTTGGGTCAACCTCTAGAAGTTTATCAATTTTATTGATCTTTACAACTAAATATAATTTTGGCTTTTTATTTTCTCTACTGTTTTTCTATTTTCGATTTTATTTATTCTTACTCTCATTTGTATTATTTCCTTTGTCCTTCTTGTTTTGCATTTTCTGGTTTTGTTTTCTAGTTTGTTAAATTAAAAGCTTAAATCATTAATTTTATAGTATTTTTTCCCCTTCGTACGTGTGTGTGTGTGTGTGTGTGTGTGTGTGTATGTATATTTTTCTCTAAAAAATGGATTTAGTGACATCCACAACTTTTGGACTTTTAGATCCATACAAGTGTTTCATTATTTTCAAAATATTTTGTTATCTTAATAATATTTTTTTCTGATTGGTTTTCAGTTCTATTACGGTCAAAAAACATGCTTTCTATAGTACCAGTTATTTTAAACTTTTGATATTTGTTCAATAGACCAGTGTATGTTCTATGTTTGTGAATAGTCTTGTGGGCGCTTAAAAAGTATTTATGGATTCTGCTGTCGTTGGTTGCAGCATTCCATAAATGTCATTAAGTAAAGTTAGTTGATAATGTTTTTCATATTTTGTTTACCCTTACTGATTGTTTGCCTACTCATTGCATTGGTTATAGTGATATTAGTGTTGAAATATCCAACTATAATTTTGGATTTATCTACATTGTGCCTTAGTCATTTCCACTTTTGCTCCATTTTTGCAGGTTTTTATCTAAATGAATAAATATTTAGCTTTATTTTGTATTTTTGGTGAAATGACTACTTTGTCATTATGTAATGTCTCTTTTATCCCTAATAATAGTTCCTTGTTTTTAATTCTATTATTACTCATACTAATAAAACTACTCCAGTTTTCTTTTGAACAGTTTTAGTATAGTCTACCTTTTTCATCTTTTTAAATTTTATGTATCAGTATGTTTTTATTTAAGCTGTGTTTCTACCAGATAGCATGTAATTGAGTCTACAGTCTCTGCAATCACTTAATTGGTATGCTTAGATTGTTTATATTAAATATAATCATTCATAAGACTATATTAAAATATAACATTTTGCTTTAAACTTAATATACTTTTGGTGCTTTCTTTCTCCCAGTTTTCCAACTATGATTTTATTCATTGAGAATTTTCATTCAGTATCTTATATTGGTTTATTTTTCAAATTATATTTTTAGCAAATCTTAATCTGCCTTTAAGTAATATTATACCATGTAATATGAATTGTAAGAAACAATATTATAATTCCTCCCTCCAGTGATTTGTAATATTATCCTCCCATACACCTGACAAATAACAAAATGACTGTCTAAATAACACGAAATAACACAATAAAAATAACAATAAATAAATAATTTAAAATAAAATAAATAAAAATAATGACAAAAACTGTCTAAATAACTTAAGGTTTCTTTACAAACTAGTAAAGTAAATATGTAAATATAATTGGATAACTCTTCATTAATAATCTGTTATATACAGGAATTCCATTCTGTTGTAATTTTTGCCCAAGCCAGTATTAATATGTCATATTTTATTAAATGTTACAAATAATTTATATAAGAAATATCACTTCTCATTTGAAAAATTGTAATTAAGAATATTGGTAATGGGGCTTCCCTGGTGGCGCAGTGGTTGAGAGTCCGCCTGCCGATGCAGGGGACACGGGTTCGTGCCCCGGTCTTGGAGGATTGCACATGCCGCGGAGCGGGTGGGCCCATGAGCCATGGCCGCTGAGCCTGTGCGTCCAGAGCCTGTGCTCCGCAATGGGAGAGGCCACAACAGTGAGAGACCCACGTACCACACACACACAACACAAAAAAAGAATATTGGTAATGTAGTTTTGATTTGTTTTATAATTAGCATACATAATTTCAAAACTTTGGGGGGGCAAATAAATACATTTATATAAAGGAGGAATTATGTGTTTGTAAGTGGTTTAAATATACAGTGGATGAAAATTTGAGATCATACTATGGCTACTTATTGTCAGAAATTTGGTACTGGAGCATGGACCCTGAGGTGTCCATGCTTCCAGGAATTATATTTGAGGGTCAGATGGACTTATGTGATGCTTTCTGTAACTCTAAAATTAGAATAAAATATCAGAAGTTTTTTTTTCTTCTTCTTCAAATTACTACACTTGATTTTGTTGAAGTATGATTTTTCAAGCTTGAATTTTGTTTTATTTTCATAAATTTTCCATTTTATCAATCATGCATCTATAGCCATAGTAATATCACCCCAATAGAGCCTTTTGCACATTTTTCTGATTTTTTTCCTTCAGGGCGACATTCTAATCACTCTACAGATATCCATTAATTAGTGTTCACTGCAAAAAGAATATTATAGTGCTGATAAGACAAGATAAAAAAATAATAAAACAAAATTAATGTGGAAATAACATAGGAATATTTGCACTCATGATCACTGATCATTTACATGAGTTGACTCTAGAAATATTGCATTTATTTGGATAGGTACTATAGGTAGGTGCAATGGGGTTTTAACATTGCTATTAATGCTCAATTTATTAATCTGGCTTATATTTTAATCAATGTTTTCATTTATAATAGTTCTTAAAGCTCTCAATTTACTAACATGTGTTTTAAATATTTAATAAAATTTTATTTTTAAATTATGGATTATAATTTCTTGTCTAAAAATCCTGTCAAGATATTTTATGTATGAACACATAATTCCAAAACTTTGACAGTGTAAGTTTTAAAACGCAAAAGAGGACTAAAATGTTTTTTTACATCTCTGCAAGTTATTATAATCCATTTATAATATATATTTTCCAATGATTGTAACCAGGAGTGAAGAAAAAAAAGTTATCTGTGGAGATTTTATAAAATCTTCTAACTAAACGGACTAGAAAGGAAAAATAACACTTGGTAAGGTAGTCTTCAAGCATTTGTAAAATAAAATGAAGGAAAAACACTTCCATAAAGATAACAGGCAGAGTTGTATTGAAATGAACATTTAACCATTTACAATGCACAGACTAATGAGTTTATAGGAATTGTCCCTAGCAAAGAAAGACTATCTCACTCAAACAGTGTGGGACAAAAGAATAAGAGACACATTATGCTACCATGAACTTATGGTGTTACGCAAGGAAAATCGGAGTTCATGTCAATCAAAGCCGTGACATAACTCTTGGCCCTCAGAAAATGTTAGATGTTTTCAACAGGTTCTAAGAAAGTAGAGATAGGAGAGATGATAGCAGAATTTCATTTTTAGTATTCTCAATTCAGTGTATAAATTTGTGTATATTTTCATGCCAGTGTGTGAATGTGTGTGTGTTTCCATGATTCATGATGTAAATTTGCTATCAATGTGTTAGTTGACTGTCTAGTTTTGCTAAATATTATACATGCATATAAATACCCATTAAGTTAAGTATCTTAAAGATTTCCTGTTTCAAATTATTTTTATAAACCTATATCTTTTGAATATGATTGCGTAACATTTTATAAGAAGTGTAGTTACATGAATTTACCAGTTTGAGTTCTTGGATTATGCATGTATTTTAACAGCAGCATAGCAGAGTAGGCTGAAATAGTCTAAGCTTTAAGTCTGTCTGAGAAGTAAGACCAATTGCTTCGATAGGATATCCTCCAGTTTGGGAGCAGGTTCACACAATAGGCACAACTGTGGCTCAATATTATGCTTCTGAATGGAAAATAAGATTGAGAGAATTAAAGTGATTTTAATGAATATTTCTCTGTCCTGATGAATTATTCTATTTTAGAAGTTTATTTCAGTCTAAGTAACTGAGTTTGATGATGATCCACCATCAGCCATCTGTTCTCACTTGCCTTTACCACAGCATCCTGAATTACTCTGAACAGTTTTCAAAACATTTTACATTGTTCATGTTTTAGCTTTTATTTCACGTTGCATTCTGTCTAAAATCACATAGAGTTCCTGTGTTCTATCAATAAAACATAAACAAAAATAGTAAGAATCATCCTATTTATTCTGCCAATATTGCTCATCAAATATTTGGAAAATACTAAAATTGATTCTGTGATAGATCAATTATGAATTCTTAAAAGGTTTAGAGAAATCACAGGTGCTATGGCATGATCTTTGAGTAAGTATAGCACATGATACGTGTAAAAATAAAGATAAGAATGTGCATATATACACATATATACATATGTACATCCATTCTGATTGCTGTAACAAATTACCAAAACTTAGTGGCTTAAAACATTGCAAATTTATTATCTTAGACTTCCACTTAGAAGTGGAAGTCTAAGGTAATTCCAACATGGGTCTCACTTAGCTAAAACTAATGCATCAGCAGGGTTATATTTCCTCTTGAGAATAAAATGTAAAAGGCTTTTCAGACAAAGATAAAGTGAGATACTTCATCAATAGCACATCTGTACTTATGGAAATACAAAAGGCAGAGAGGAAATTATCCCAGGTGGTTGAGAGATTTGAAATTAAAAGAGAATCATTTAAAATAGAAAATATGTCAGTAAATATACCTACCACTGACTGCATAATGTTCTTATGTAATGTTCTATATCTATCTAATAAAATTGATCATTATAACGTATGAGTAGGAAGGAAATTTATGTTGTTCTCGTATCCTTTACTTGTCTGGGAAGAGTGTAAAACTACAACATTGTATTTTCTTGTATATCAAGAATGTAAGCTTGTTCACTTTTGCTCCTCTCCCACTACTATAATACCTGGAAACAATATATACAGTGACTGATGGCAATTTATTTATTTATTTATTTATTTATTTATTTATTTATTTATTTATTTTGAGTCAAGAAGTTGAGTATCTGAGATATGTGAGGACAACACTTTTCTCTTTAGAGAATTTGCCAATTCTTATCCAGGGGAATAGAGATTGAATGGAAAACAGTAGTTTGGGTATTGTAAAAGTAAAGTTGGAAAACTGTATAGTAGTTTATACTAATGCTAAATATATGATTTCCTTATGATCCACTCGATTGCATTGGAATCTGATTTCCTTATGAGAAATAATGGTAGCCACTGTTGGGAGACAGAGATTGGAATTTAGGGCTGCAAAGAAGCCTAGCACATGAGGGAGGGGAGAAAATTGCAGGACTATAAGATCTTAATTGTACATGAACTTGTTCTTCAAGATGTTTGTTATTTTTCCAATTTATATTTTTAGTAGGAACACCCACAAAACAACTAGAAAGCATGGGAAACAAATGGGAAGCTAAACATGCATGCTATGATCTTCCAATTCCTGGAAATGATAGTCTGGTCCAAAAGTATCTGGAAAACATCTGGTCACTTCAGAGAGCTTGGGCCTTTTGGGAACTTCTACAGCATTGTGGCATGGTGTCAACTGGTCATTATGGCCATTATCTCTTTATCCAGTGTTGTTGGCGGGTTTCAAAGTGCCTTTACCCCTGTAGCATTTTCATTCTATCATCTTTGCTCCCTTAGCCAAATTGCTGCTCATCTAGTCCTTAAGCAGTCTCATTACATCTCAGTGCTCCAGCTATTTTTATAAAAGTGGCTATCTATCCAAACTATGCTTTAGAATCACCAGGAGACTTTCCAAAAAACTCTCAGACTTTGTATTCATACATGACTAATTGAATCAGACTCTCTGGAAGGTGGCCCCAGAAATTGCCATTAAAAAAGCAAACAAACACCACTCCAGGTGATTCTTTATATTTTTAACTGAAATATTATATGCATGGATTAAAATGTACTGATGTTTGATATAATAGTTTTATAAGATTTTACATGTAAATATCCTTATGTAACCACCATCCCAGACATTATCCACAAAAGTTTCTCTCATTTCACGTTCCCATCTATAAACCACCTACGGCAGTAACTGCCATCTGGCTTTTATCATCAGAGATTTACCCTTGTTTTTGAACTTCATATTGGTGCAGTTACGTACTATATACTGTTTTGTGTAGGTCTTTTTGCTCTTCAGTTTCTATGTGGATTGACCCATGTTGTTGCATCTAGTAATGGTTTGTTATTTTTTATTGAGTTTAATGTTCCCTTGTATAAACATATCACGATTTATCTTAGTGTTGATGGAGATTTGGTTGCTTCACCTTTGAGGCTATTAGAAGCAAGCACTAAAAATAAATTACAAACTTTCTTTTCCATGTTTTTGGTGGACATTGGTGCTTGTTTTATTACATATATAGCTAGGAGGGGAATGAATGATTTATAAGGAAAGCATATATTTAGCATTAGTATAAACTGCTATACAGTTTTCCAAAGTGGTTGTACCAATTTACACTTGTAAAAGTAGTGTATCAAAGTCTCAGTCATTCCACATTTTTATAAAAGTCAGTATCATCAGTTTTTTTTTTAATTTGTATTAAGGTAGGTGTATAACATTACGGTTTTAATTTGCATTTCCTTGTTACTAATAATATTGAGATCCATTATATATGCTAACAGATATTTTATATTTATTCTTGGTGAAGTGAAAATTCAAGTGTTTTGCTTTTTTTCTCTATTGCATTTTCTGATCATTTATTATTGACTTGTAGATGCACCTTATATAATCTGGGTATGAGTAGCTTGCCTTTTCAGTTACATAATAATGCTCTTTGGTGACCAAAATTCTCAATTTTAATGAAGACAATTTTATGAATATTTCCTTTTATAGTTAATCTTTTCATATTTGGCCAATAAATATATGCTTACTTAATATTACATTGAAAATATTAATTGAATGCCTTATCTTAAGCCTAAAATAAGCAGTTGTGATTTTTCATATTTTGAATCAAATGACTTTTGATATTGTTAGACAGGTCTCATATTCTATCAGCAATTTATACAGAATAATGGCCCCAAAAGATATCCACACTCTAATCCTCAGAATTGTTGCATATGTTAACTTCATGGCAAAAAGGATTGTGCAGAAATAATTAAGCTTAAATACCTAAAGATAGGAGATTATCATAGATATTCTAGGTGAGCACAACCTATCATAAGCCCTTAAAAAGCAAAGGATCTTTCCTACTTACAGAGAACCACAGAGATGGCAGCATGAGAAGGACTCTGCCTTCCACTGCTGACTTTGAAGATGGAGGAAAGGGCCACAAGTCAAAGGATGCAAGTGGTCTCTACAAGCTGGAAAAGGTAAGGAAGTAGATTCTCTCCTATAGCCTCAAGAGTTTTAATTTACATACATTAAGGTTCACTCTGTGTGCTGTAAGTTCTTTGGTAGAGAATCGGAACTAGCAAGTATTTTCTTTACTAAGAAAAATATCATTATATTGATGCCAGCTTCCATTGTTCCTTGTAAGATATCAGATTTCAATGCAGTTGTTACCTTTTTGAGGCAATCCAACTACCCTGCATTAATTTTTAAATTTCCAACTTGTCTTTGATTTTCAGCAGGTTTTCCTAGTATATGTATATTTGCTGCCTAGCGTTTTAGGGCTTCTTGAACTATGTGTTTTTCACCCTTTTATATTTCCATAATTTAGGCCGTATTTTACTTATTTTTCAGTGCTCTTTTCCAGTTAACCAATTATTTCCTCAACTATATCTTGTCCTTCCCACACTGTTTTTGGTTTTTGTTTGTTTGTTTTTTGCATCATCTTCTTTGATTAAAGCATAACAACAAAATAAATTAATTTATATATAAAGAGCAAGACAAATATTTACATATGTAAACATCTCTGTAGCTACCACCTAATAAAGATAATTAAACATTTATAACACCCTGGTAGGTTCCTTTCTGCATCATCCCTGTCAATACCATATCAAAGATAACACTTAATATAGTCATCATAAACTAGTTTTTTCCTTCCTTAAACTCATATGAACTCCCACTCCAAAAGTGAGAAACCTAGCTCTCACCATCTATCAATCCATTCACTTAATTGTTCAATTCTGGTATACATGTATAGCATTGTCAGGATTGTTAACCAGGACCTCCATTGTATGCAAGTATGTCAAGCCAACTGCAGTGTTTATGTACAGTTTAATTTGCCTTTACTTTTACAGACTCTGTTCATTTCCAAAGTTACATAGGTCAGCATTTTTTTCTCCTGTCCTCTTCAGTGAGGCTTCATATATGCATAATTCAGTTAAATTGTTTTTTCTCATTGTGCACCCCATCCTTTAATTCCCTGACCTACAAAATGATTTCTTTTAATTTACATACATTAAGGTTCACTGTGTGTGCTGTAAAGTTTTATGGGTATTGACATATGCTTAGCATCATGTATCTACAATTACAGTATCATACAGAATAATGATACTGAACGGGATTATTTCAGCAACTGATATAATCTATTCAGTTGCTGCTTTATAAATGCAATATTTTTACAAAGATAATGAAAAAGATTCATAATTAAATGTTAAACGACTGTTTCTTTGGAACATTGTATTAATACATACCAAATTGTTCATTTTTTTAGAGATGAACAACATTTATCATCAGGTAAATATAATTATTTTGTAATTGCTTTGTGGGTGGAATTATTGAAACATTGCCAAGTCAGGCACTATTTTTAAATGTGCAATAACTGGCACATTTTGGAAATTTATAAATTTAGAAAAATAATTCAGATACAAAGTTAAAAATCAGGGAAACAAGAATATTAAAAAAATGAATGATTACTGTATAAGTGATTTTAATATTTTAACATGTAAGAAATATTCTCATAAAATGTTTAGTCTCACATAGGCATACACATTGACAGTAAATCAACTTGTGAAATATAAATTTTGCTTGTAGACATTAAAATTAAAAGTTTTTTATAGAATATCTTATGGACACATCCACATCAATATATTCCTTTCATTTCAATTTCTTATTTTAACACTCTTACAACCCACACAAAATTCTAAAATTAAGCCCTTCTTAGCTACACTAATTCTTCTTATAAACATTCATTAGGTTAGTTTACTATTTTCTACAAATTCTTCAAGACATATGCTGATAATATTGTTTAAGTATATTCAATAAATTAATATGTTAAAAATATAAATTGTTAAAATGTATTGAAATGTGTTACTCAAAGTGTATTAACATAATCAAAAATTATTCAATAATGTTAAAAAAGTAATTTGGTTCATTTAGCTTTAAAAACTTGTATTAGAAAAGCATTTTGAGTAAAATTATCAAATTCCATGTAAAATATAAGATTGCCAAGCTAACTTAATTCAACTTAAAATAGAAAAAAAAAGTCTATGATAAGTTGTTTTACATATTGCTAATTTATAAACCAACTCTTTCAAATTTCAATATGGTTTTGTAATAGTAAAAATATTTGCGTATTGAACAGATGCTATTAATAATGAAATCTGGAAATGCCTTGATGTGATTAGAATTCTTCCCCCTGCCCCCAGCACACACACAGCAAACAAAAGGTACTGTGAGGCATTTTTGATAGAAAGAAGCCAGGATTAGCAAGGGAAAGTCAGAATGGTAATGAACCTATCCGTGATACTCTAAGTTAAGGGAAGATTATAAGAAATCTGCCATCTTCCCCGTTGTTAAAATATTCACTGCAGCTACTTTGAAACCCATTATAGATTACTCCAATCAGTTATTTACCCTTTCCTGCATTTTCATCATTTCTTTTAAAAACACTTATAATTATTACTCAGCATCTTTTATTTTACATTATTTTAGGCTTTCTATTATATTTGCTACAGCCCCACCCCCCCGCAAAGAAACAAGTACCTATTTATAAGGCATAGAAAACCATAATACTATTTTTTTCTGAAAATGAATATATCTACAAATATTGAGTTAATGAACTTCACAATACTATAATATGTATTATTTTTTACAATGAAAGATTCTCCATAAGTCATTACATTTGTGGTCTAGTTAAATTTCTCACAATCCTTGACCAAGAGTTTAGCATAAACACAGGGAGATGCAAAGATGAGTACCAGAAGCTTACATTAACATGAAAAGCCTCTTCAGATTGGAGGCAGCTGTCTTCACCAATAAAATTTGGATTTATCCAAAGTGTCTACAGTAATGGATTTCCTTCAGAAGTCTACATTTCGGGAGAATTACCAACAATTATAGCATAAGCGAGAGAGTGCATTAGAATTCTTGGAAGTAAGCCACGTGAATATCAGTTCATCTGTTTTACAGAATCCTAAAGTGAGAGAAGTCGATCATTTTTAATATGTGAAGCTTTTCTGTCCACAAAAAAAAAAACTGTCTTGAATTAATCTAGAACTGAGATAAATATCTAAAAGTAGAAAGCATAAAGAAATCCAACTTCAAAAAAGAAATATATATATATATATATATAAATAAATAAGAATCTGCAAAAGTAAAACAGAACTTTGCAATATTATTTGTTAAGGTGATAAGATTGAAAATATCATAGTTTAAAAATTACCATAAGCAACTGAGCGATGTACAATATTTCTTTTTAAGTGAGGGGGTTAGTATCAAAATTCAATTTTTAAACGATTATATTACCATATTAATGGAAACATGATAATTTACACTAGCTTGGGCAGAAGCATTAGTAAGACAGTAAATCAGAAACTGTAGCAATAATATATGAGAGTCTTATTTTTCACAGCACTATACTGCCAAATTAAATCTTGGTTGGAAATTGATGTTCCATTTGATTCTATAATTATTGACTTGGCCATGAACTTGCTACTTACTGAAGATAGTTATGAATGATTGCCTAGCTGTTGCTGGCAGGTAGAGGGGCTGCAAATTGAGCAAGTTTCAACTTATTTAAGATTCTCTGAGTGAATGAAGTAAAACTGGTAGCTGCTGGTATTTTGAGGCTTATAATAACTACAGAAACTTGGCCATGTACCTGCAATTTTTTATGTTTGTAATTGAATACCATTAATTAAAAATTATAATGCCACTTCAAAATTGAAGTTACCAGGTAGTCTTATATTTTTTTCCTTATTATCTAAAATATTTTATATGAAATATATTTTAATTGGTGGAAAAAATTTTTAAATGAATATTTTCCCATGAATTAATTTTAAAAGATGGATTAAGAGTGTAAACAAAGAATTATGTTAAAATTGTATATTTTCACAAAACATGTGAGTGCAACGTGGTATTTCCTACAGAAATATGCTTGTCTTTTCTGTGACATGGAGTGAAATTTTAACCTTGCTAGAAGAGAAGGGATTATATTCTGAATGTAAATGTACCCCATGTGTATTTAACAGCACAGCCTGTAAATTGGCCTAATGATTTAAAACACATCTAAAATTATATTTTGGGTTTAAATCCTAAGCTTATTAATTTGATATAAATTTATATATTTGTATTCTAGGATTGGTAATGATTTTGCTGCAGCAGTAAACACAAAATATCTTTCTGTGTATAGTATTGAAACATAAATGAATTTTTCTCTACAAAACATAGGTATTATCTTCAAGAAACATACGAGTTACAACATAAAAGAGTTTAAGGTAAAATAATTAGTAAGTAGACAATCTATTCACACCACCATCTTGTTATAGCAGGACAAAAGATTTTACTTTTTCTTGAAATTTAGTGATCTCAGAAAAATATACCTCACCTATAGATGGTTTAGGATTTAGAATATTTAGGATTAGAGATTGTAATATTATTTTCATATTATGTTAAAATTATGTGGAATTGAATATTGGCCTAATAGTTATTTCTCCAATAAGGGATCTCACTTATCTGTTGCATTTTCAGTAAGACTTCTATTTAACTTTCACATTCCCAACAAAAAGCCCGCTTCTAAGTTTTGACAGAAGGCTCTGAAGACAGAAGCAACTTACACTTCTGTCTGTTATGATCATCATTTGAATGATGTATTCACAAGTTGTCAGAGATGCAGCCATATCGCCTGGCATAGCTGATTATCATATCTAAGCAAATGAGAGAGCCCTAGGGCATTAAGAACTCTCAACTATTAATACTGGTTTTGCCACAGGGCAGTTACATAAACTGACAGTTGGACAGAGGCATGCCTCCTTGCATACTCACGTACTGATTACCTCTGAAATATAATTAATATCACTAAGTTTTCAGTTATTCACAGTTCAACTTAAAAATCAATCTTTATGGAAGCAAAAAGTAGAAACAGATTATCTTGATGATAATATGATTTCTATTACACTGCAATTTATCAGATTGAATATTTTAAACAAAAATTATGAAAATATAGTAAAATCTGTGATTTTTTTTTTCTGAATGTGTCAACTGTACATTGAATGTGCTTCAAACTTTAGACTTCAGAACTGTGTAAGTTTTCTTACAAAAAGAATTTGGACTTAGAGACCACTAAGATTTCTTTAATTAATCTTTACTGTAGTATATTTGCTTTACAACGTGTGTTAGTTTCTACTGTACAGCAAAATGAATCAGCTATATTATACGTATATCCCCTCTTTTTTGGATTTCCTTCCCATTTAGGTCACCACAGAACATTGAGTAGAGCTCTCTGTGCTATACAGTAGGTTCTCATTAGTTATCTATTTTAAACATAGTATCAATAGTGTATATATGTCAATCCCAATCTCCCAGTTCATACCACCCCCTCTTTCCCCCTTGGTATCTGTATGGTTGTTCTCTAAGTCTGTGCTGCTATTTTTGCTTTGCAAATAAAATCATCCATACCATTTTTCTAGATTCCACATATATGCATTAATATACAATATTTGTTTTTCTGACTTACTTCACTCTGTATGACAGTCTCTAGGTCCCTCCATGTCTCTACAAATGACCCAATTTCGTTCCTTTTTATGGCTGAGTAATATTCCATTGTATATATGTACCACATCTTCTTTATCCATTCCTCTGTTGATAGACATTTAGGTTGCTTCCATATCCTGGCTATTGTAAATAGTGCTGCAGTGAACACTGGGATGCATGTGTCTTTTTGAATTATGGTTTTCTCTGGGTATATGCCCAATAGTGGGATTTCTGGGTCATATGGTAGTTCTGTTTTTAGTTTTTAAGGAACCTCCATACTGTTCTTCATAGTGGCTGTATCAGTTTACATTCCCAACAGTGCAAGTCCCTTTTTTCCACACCTCTCCAGCATATATTGTTTATAGATTTTTTGATGATGTCCATTCTGACTGGTGTGAGGTGATACCTCATTGTAGTTTTGATTAGCTTTTCTTTAATAATTAGCGATGTTGAGCATTTTTCCATGTTTGTTGTTCATCTGTATGTCTTCTTAAGAGAGATGTCTGTTTCGGTCTTCCACCTACTTTCTGATTGGGTTGTTGTTTTTTTGATATTGATCTGCATGAGCTGTTTGTATATTTTGGAAATTAATCCTTTGTCAGTTGCTTTATTTGCAAATATTTTCTCCCATTCTGAGAGTTCTCTTTATGTCTTGCTTATGGTTTCCTTTGCTGTGCAAAAGCTTTTAAGTTTAATTAGGTCCCATTTGTTTATTTTTGTTTTTATTTTCATTACCCTAGGAGATGGGTCAAAAAGGATCTTGCAGCGATTTATGTCAAAGTGTGTTTTGCCTATGTTTTCCTCTAAGAGTTTTATGGTGTCTGGCCTTACATTTAGGTCTTTAATCCATTTTGAGTTTATTTTAATGTATGGTGTTAGGGAGTGTTCTAATTTCATCTTTTACATGTAGCTCTCCAGTTTTCCCAGCACCACTTATTGAGGAGGCTGTCTTTTCTCCACTGTATATTCTTGCCTCCTTTGTCATAGATTAGGTGACCATAGGTATGTGGGTCTATCTCTGAACTTTGTCCTGTTCCATTGATCTATATTTGTGTGTTTTGTGCCAGTACCGTACTGTCTTGATTACTGTAGCTTTGATGTATAGTCTGAAGTCAGGGAGCCTGATTCCTCCAGTTCCACTTTTCTTTCTCAAGATTGCTTTGGGTACTTGGTGTCTTTTGTGTTTCCATACAAATCGTAAAAAATTTTGTTCTACTTCTGTGAAAAATGCCATTGGTAATTTCATAGGGATTGCCCTGAATCTAAAGCTTGCTTTTGATAGTATAGTCATTTGCACAATGTCGATTCTTCCAATCCAAGGACATGGTGGTATATCTCTCCATCTGTTTGTGTTGTCTTTGATTTCTTTCATCAGTATCTTATAATTTTCTTCATACAGGTCTTTTGCCTCCTTAGGTAGGTTTATTCCTAGATATTTTATTGCTTTTGTTGCAGTGGTGAATAGGATGATTTCCTTAATTTCCCTTTATGATCTTTCATTGTTAGTGTATAGGAATGCAAGAGATTTCTGTGTATTAATTTTGTATCCTGCAACTTTATCAAATTCATTGATTAGCTCTAGTAGTTTGCTGGTGGCATCTTTAGGATTTTCTATGTATAGTATCATGTCATCTGCAAATGGTGACCATGTTACTTCTTTTCCAGTTTGGATTCCTTTTATTTCTTTTTCTTTGATTGCTGTGGTTAGGAGTTCTAAAACTATGTTGAATAATAGTGTTGAGAGTGGACACCCTTGTCCTGTTCCTGATTTTAGAGGAAATGCTTTCAGTTTTTCACCATTGAGAATAATGTTTGCTGTGGGTTTGTCATATATGGCCTTTATTATGTGGAGGTAGGTTCCCTCTATGCCCACTTTCTGGAGAGTTTTTATCATAAATTGGTGTTGAATTTGGTCAGAAGCTTTTTCTGCATCTATTGAGATTATCATATTATTTTCATCCTCAATTTGTTAATATGGTGTATCACATCGATTGATTTGCATATATCGAAGAATCCTTGCATCCCTGGGGTAAACCCCACTTGTTCATGGTGTATGATCCTTTTAATGTGCTGTGGGATTCTGTTTGCTAGTATTTTGTTAAGGATTTTTGTGTCTATGTTCATCAGTGATATTGGCCTGTAATTTTTTTTGTGTGTGATATTGTTTTCTGGTTTTGGTATCAGGGTGGTGGTGGCCTCATAATATGAGTTTGGGAGTGTTTCTTCTTCTGAAATTTTTTGGAAGAGTTTAAGAAAGATAGGTGTTAGCTTTTCTCTAAATGTTTGATAGAATTTGCCTGTGAAGCCATCTGGTCCTGGCCTTTTGTTTGTTGGAAGATTTTTACTCACAGTTTCAATTTCATTACTTGTAATTGGTCTGTTCATATATTCTATTTCTTCCTGGTTCAGTCTTGGAAGGTTGTCCTTTTCTAAGAATTTGTCCATTTCTTTCAGGTTGGCATGTAGCTGCTTGTAGTAGTGTCTTATAATCCTTTGTATTTCTGCGGTGTCTGTTGTATCTTCTCCTTTTTCATTTCTGATTTTATTTATTTGAGTCCTCTCCCTTTTCTTCTTGATGAGTCTGGCTAAAGGTTTATCAATTTTGTTTGTCTTCTCAAAGAACCAGCTTTTAGTTTCATTGATCTTTGCTGTTGTTTTCTTCATTTCTATTTCATTTATTTTTCCTTGATCTTTATGATTTCTTTCCTTCTACTAATTTTTTTTCTTCTTCTTCTTTCTCTAGTTGCTTTAGGTGTAAGGTTAGGTCGTTTATTTCAGATTTTTCTTGTTTCTTGAGATAGGATTGTATTGCTGTAACTTCCCTCTAAAACTGCTTTTGCTGCATCCCATAGGTTTGGGGTCATGATGTTTTCATTGTCATTTGTTTCTAGATATTTCTTTGATTTCCTCTTTGATTTCTTCAGTGATCTCTTGGTTATTTAGTAGAGTATTGTTTAATCTCCATGTGTTTGTGTTCTTTACAGTTTTTTTTCCTCTCATTGATTTCTAGTCTCATAACATTGTTGTCAGAAAAGATGTTTGATACAATTTCAATTTTCTTAAATTTAGCAAGGCTTGATTTTTGAACCAAGATGTGATCTATCCTGGAGAATGTTCCATGTACACTTGAGAAGAAGGTGTATTCTGCTGCCTTTGGATGGGATGCCCTATAAATATCAATTAAGTCTATCTGGTCTAATGTGTCATCTAAGATTTGTATTTACTTATAACTTTTCTGTCTGGATGTTCTGTCCATTGGTGTAAGTGAAGTGTTAAAGTCCCTCACTATTATTGTGTTACTGTCGATTTCCCCTTTTATGGCTGTTAGCATTTGCCTTATATATTGAAGTGCTCCTATGTTGGGTACATAAATATATACAATTGTTATATCTTCTACTTGGATTGATCCTTTAATCCTAATGTAGTGTCCTTCCTGGTGTCTTGTAATAGTCTCTATTTTAAAGCCTATTTTGTCTGATATGAGTATTGCTACCCCAGCTTTCTTTTGATATCCATTTGCATGGAATATCTTTTTCCATCCCCTCACTTTCAGTCGGTATGTGTCCTTAATTCTGAAGTGGGTCTCCTGTAGACAGCATATATATGGGTCTTGTTTTTGTATCCATTCAGCCAATCTGTGTGTATTGGTTGGAGCATTTAATCCATTTACATTTAAGGTAATTATCGATATGTATGCTTCTATTACCATTTTCTTAATTGTTCTGGGTTTGTTTTTGTACGTCTTTTTCTTCTCTTGTGTTTCCTCCCTAGAGAAGTTCCTTTAGCATTTGTTGTAAAGCTGGTTTGGTGATGCTGATTCTTAGCTTTTGCTTGTCTGTAAAGCTTTTGATTTCTCTGTCAAATCTGAGTGAGAGCCTTGCTGGGTAGAGTAATCTTGGTTGTAGGTTTAGGTTTTTCCCTTTCATCACTTTAAATATGTCCTGCCACTCCCTTCTGGCATGCAGAGTTTCTGCTGAAAAATCAGCTGATAACCTTATGGGGTTTCCCTTTTATGTTATTTGTTTGCTTTTCCCTTGCTTCTCTTAATATTTTTTCTTTGTATTTAATTTTTGTTAGTTTGATTAATATGTGTCTCGGCATGTTTCTCCTTGGGTTTATCCTGTATGGGAGTCTCTGTGCTTCCTGGACTTGATTGACTATTTCCTATTCCATGTTAGTGAAGCTTTCAACCATAATCTCTTCAAATATTTTCTCATATCCTTTCCCTTTCTCTTCTTCTTCTGGGACCCCTCTAATTAGAATGTTGGTTCATTTATGTTTTCCCAGAGGTCTCTGAGACTGTTCTTTTTTCTGTTCCTCGGCAGTTATTTCCACCATTCTATCTTCTAGCTCACTTATCCGTTCTTCCACCTCAGTTATTCTGCTATTGATTCCTTCTAGTGTATTTTTCATTTCAGTTATTTCGTTGTTTATCACTGATTATTTGTTCTTTAGTTTTTCTAGCTCCTTGTTAAACATTTCTTGTATCTTCTCGATCCATGCCTCCATACTGTTTCTGAGATCTTGGATCATCTTTACTATCATTACTCCGAAGTATTTTTCAGATAGATTGTCTATTTCCTCCTCATTTATTTGGTCTTCTGGATTTTTACCTTGCTCCTTCATCTGCAACATATTTCTTTTTTGTCTCATTTTGTCTAACTTACTGTGTTTGTGTTCTCCATTCCACAGGCTGCAGGGTCGTAGTTCCTCTTGCGTCTGTTTTCTGTCCCCTAGTGGGTGAGGTTGGTCCAGGGGCTTGTGTAGGCTTCCTGATGCAGGTCCCGGTGAGAGGATCCCAGGAGCACCACAGGACAGGATGCCAGGAGGCAAGACCACCAGGGAAGTGACAGCAACCCCTGCTGTGGGAAGATCCCAGGCCCAGGACTTCCAGGGGTGGCTCCAGGTCTCCTTAGCCATTAAGATTTTTAATTGATGTAAATTTCGTTTGAACACTAAAAACAATGTTTTTCATAAAAAGAAGTTTAAAAACAGGAGACTATCATATTTTATAAACAACATATACCAGTGTTTAATTGTCACATTAAGAACACTCTTACTATATAATATTAATATTTAATATTGCTTAAATATTGGTAGGAAATGTGAAACTGATGAGCTTGTTTTAGTATTCAAGTGATTCCTCCAGGGCCACAATAATTCATAATTTTCAATAGTTACAGTTACATGATTGATTACAGTTACCTAAAAGATCAAGGAGAATATTGGAATCAATCATCTAAAGTATACTTTTACCTAAGTTTTATCTTAAATACTCTTTATATTCCATAGGGACGTTAATTTTCTCCTATAGCTTCTTTAATTTTAGGTCAAACTAAATCTTTACTAATTTCTGGGATGAGATTTTTTAAAAAGTAAGTGGGCAGTTACCCATCCAATAACCTAGTTGTAACATGTATCTGCCTACATATTTAAATTCTAAATCCTTGAATTAATGATTTAGTATGATAATTATAACAATATTATATATTAATATTCTTTTTTTTTTGCATTCTTCATGCCTAAAATTGAGCAAAAGCAAGTGGATGGAGAAAAGACCCTTAACTGTGATAATTATTCTTCTTTATATAAATTTCCACAAATCTTGGGCAAATCCACAATACCCTGTGATGCTTCTACTTTCTCTAATCAACCATCTCTTTTAATCTTCAAGAATGATATTTTATATCTTAATTCTTTGCAAAACTCCAGTATTACATTTGATGCATGATTTTACTTTTTATTTCAATGAAAAAATATAAGCAAACAAATCTTAATACTCACCCTTTTCTTTCTAATAAATCTCTACTGATGAATTAAATTTAGTCACTTTAAATGTCAACATAATTTATAACAGTTTATTGAGAGGTAATTCACATGCAGTAGTATTTACCAACTTAAATTGGATAATTCAATGGTTTATATTATATTTAAAAAGTTGTGCAACCATCATCAATCATCCATCAATCAACCATCAATTTTAGAAAACTTTTACCTTCCCAAAAAGAAACTTCATGCCCATTAGTAATCACTCCCCATTATTCCTTAGTCTTCTGAGTTCTAGACAACAACTACTATACTTTCTCTATAGGCATATTTTGTACACAACATATGAATGGAATCATATAATATGTGGCCTTTTGTATCTGGCTTTTATGACTTCTTTCACTTAGCATAATGCTTTCAAGATTTATCCATGTTGTAGCATGTTATTTTTTATTATTCCTTTTAACACCAAATAATATTCCATTATAGCAATATACCACATTTTATTTATCCATTCATCAATTGATAAGAATTTGTGTTGTTTCCACATTTTGGCTATTATGAATAATGCTGCAAAGAACATCCAGGTGCAAGTTTTTGTATGGACATATGCTATCATTTCTCTTGGATATATATCTGGAAGTGGGATTGTTAGGTAATAGTGTAATTCTGTGTTTAACATTTTGGGGAACTATCAAAGGGTTTTCAAAATAGCTGCATCATTTTACATTCCATCCACCAGAAGTACATGAGTTACTAATTTCTCCACATCCTAGCTAATGCTCATTGCTATCTGTCTTGATTGTAGTCATCCTCGTATGTATGAAGTGGTATCTTGTTTTGGTTTTGATTTGCATTTCCCTGATGGCTGATTATGTTGAGCAACAGATTTTTATTGGCCATTTTTATATCTACTCTGATAAATGTATATTTAAATCCTTTATAGCCAATTTTTAATTGGATTGTCTTTGTATTATTGTTATTAAGTTTTTTAATATTCTAAATACAAGTCCCTATATGATCTGCAAATATTGTCCCCCAGTCTATGGGTATTCTTTTTACTTTCTTGATGGTATGCGTTGAAGCACAAACACTTTCAAGTTTGATTAAGTCCATTTTATCTATATTATTGTTGTTGCTTGTGGTTTTGTTGTCACATCAAAGGAGACTTTGCCTAACTCCGGACCAAAAATATTTACTTCTATGTTATCTTCTAAGTGTTTTATAGTTTTATTCCTTACATTTAGGTTTTCCATCCATTTTGAGTTAATTTTTGTGCATGGTGTGTGGAAGGAACTATTTTCTTTTTTTTCTTTCTCCCCCCTTCCTTTCCTTCCTTCCTCCCTCCCTCCCTTCCTCGCTCCCCCCCTTCCTTCCTTCTTTTGCATGTAAATATCCGATTGTCCTAGCATCATTTTGAATTCTCATCTCCCATTGTGAATTTTGGGATCAGTTTGTCTATTCTGTTAAAAAAAAAAAAAAAAGCAGCTTAAACTTTGATAGGAAATGAGTTGAATCGGTAGATCAGTTTGGAACGTATTGCTATCTTAACAATGTTAATTTATCCAATCCATGAAATGTCTTTCCATTTATTTATGGAAATTTAAAAAAATTCCTTCAATGATATTTTATACTTTTCTATGTATTAGGTTTACACTTTTTGGATAAATTTATTAGCAATTATTTTTATTGTTTTAATGTATTATAAATGGAATTGTTTTCTTAATTTTATTTTGGATTGTTCATTACTAGTGTATAAAATACAATTGATTTTTGTTTTCAATATTACTTATATACCCTGCAGGCTTGCTGAATTCATTGATCAATTCCAATAATTTTAATGGGTTCCTTAAGATTCTCTATATTCAAGATCATGCCATTTGTGAATAGAGATAATTTCACTTCTTTCTCTCCCATTTGAATGCCTTTTATTTCTTTTTCTTGCCTAATTTCCTTTACTAGAACCTGTAGTACAATGTTGAATAGAGGTGGCAAGGACCCTGACTGTTCCTGATCTTAGTGGAAAAGCATTCAGCCTTACACTAGTAAGTATGAGGCTAACTGTGGATTTTTTTCTTTTTTAATGTGCCCTTTAGTAGGTTGAAGAAGATCCCTTTTATTTTTAGTGTTGAGTGTTTATATAATGAAAGTATTTTGGATTTTTATCAAATGCTTTGTTTGTGTCTATTGTGATGTTCCTGTGTGTTTTTTTATTCTTGTATACTATATTAATTGATTTTACGATGTTCAAGCAACTTGCATTCCTGGAATAAATCCTACTTGGTCATGGTGCATAATATTTGGTATACATTGTTTGATTTGATTCAGTTTATTATATTCCATTGAGAATCTTTGCATCTATATTCATAAAGGATATTGTTGTTTAGCTTTTGTTTTCTTCTATTGTCTTTTTTTTTTTTGGTTTAACATCAGGATAATACTGGTATCTTAAAATGAGTGCAAAAATGCTCCTTCCTCTTCTATTTTTTTAAAAGAATTTATGAAAGATTGGTTAATTATTTTTTAAATGTTTGGTAGAATTCATGATGGAGACATTTGGGACTGGGTTTTACTTTATGGGAAGTTTTAAAATTATTCATTCAACTTTTGCATTTGTTATAATTCTATTAAGATTTTACATGTCTTCCTTCAATGAAATCCTTATCAAAATGCCAATGTCATTTTTTCACAGAACTAGAACAAATAATTTTAAAATTTGCATGGAAACACAAATGACCACAAACAGACAAAACAATCTTGAGAAAGAAGAACTGAGGTAGAGGAATAAAGTTCCCTGACTTCAGACTATGATTAAACCTGCAGTAATCAAAACAGTATGATACTGGCACAAAAACAGACACATAGATCAATGGAACAGGACAGAGAGCCCAGAATAAACCCACACGCTTATGGTCAGTTAATCTACAACAAAGGATTCAAGAATATACAATGGAAAATAGACAGTTTCTTCAATAAGTGGTGCTGGGAATACTGGACAGCTACATGTAAAAGAATGAAATTAGAACATTCTCTAATACCATATACAAAAATAAACTCAAGACGGATTAAAGACCTAAATGTAAGACCAGATACTGTAAAACTGCTAGAGGAAAACATAGAACACTTTGCGTAAATCGCAGCAATATTTTTTTGGATCCATCTCTTAAAGTAAAGGAAATAAAAGCAAAAATGTAAAAAGGACTTAATTAAACATAAAAGCTTTTGTACAGCAAAGGAAACCATCAACAAAACAAAAAGGCAACTTCTTTTCTTTAAAGGGCCATATAGTAAATACTTTAGGTTTTGTGGATCATACAGTGTGCATCATAACTAATCAACTCTGTTATTGTCATGCAAAAACAACCATAGATATCTTGTAAATAAATGAACATAGCTGTCGTCCAATAAAACTCTATTTACAAAAACAGGTGCCAGGCTGCAACTGTCCTGAGGGTTGTAGCTTGCCAGCCACTGCTCTACTTTATCATCAGCTTCATAATGATAAGTATTGACTTGCCTCTGACTCCATCTGTCACTTCCTTCTTACCTCCCAAATCTTTCTACTTTCTCCTCCTGGTATGTTACCAGAAAATTATCCTAAATTCTCAAACTCTTCTTTGCAGTACCTAAAACCTGGCCCTCCTGTATGGCATCATTTCCAGCATCCCTCTCAAATGAAGGTGCCACATTATCCACATCTTCAGGTTTATTCCCCCTGCCCTCTTCAGTCATCAACTTTCAGGAACATGTAAAAACTACTCAACAGAAAGTCTACTAATCTCAAAGTCACTAACCAAAGCTATTGTCTTCTAAACACAACCTCCTGTCTTTCTGTGATTTTTTTCTCCAGTAACTTTAAATGTTTCTATAATTTATAAAAGCTAGACTCCAATTCATTGGGTACATTTCACCCTATCAAGTAGCCCTAATACTTTATTCACATTCTTGCTTATCCAGTTTATAATCTGTAGCTGGGATTACTATATCATGTCCATATATTCACTAAATTACCTTATTCCTCTGTGTCTCACAAACCCTTATACTACAGAAGAGCCCTATTGTTTTTCTTTGCTTGCACTCGAGCAGGGGAGTTTTGCTGGAAAGAGTCACACAACAAGCAAGAGGAAAGTCACTCAAAAATCATAATTTAGTGTCTTAATTGAACCTTCAACAGCTCCTGGGAAACATATTACTGTCTGTGTGCAAACAACTCTGCTGTAATCTTCAAATGTTCCAAGTCTTTCTCACATTCTTTAAACCTCAAAGCCTTCACCCCATTACTTCCCTTACTCCACTTAGGAGAAGTTCTGATCTACTGCCAAATCTCTGTTCACAAATGTGCCAAACTACTTTTATTGGATTCACTCTATTTCTTCTGCCTCTCAATTATCAATATATTAAAGGCTATGCCTCTCATACTAAGGCCAAACACTTCTCCAATCCTTTGAACGCCACCTCTTCCAATTATACCTTGTCTATTGAAATAAATAGTATACTCAAGAATCCAACATTTAAAATTATATATATATATCTTTGTTTTGAATCTCACATTAATCTATCCCTTTCTTTTCACATTCAAATCTACAGAAAGATTTGTATATATAACTGCAGTGGCAATTTATTGAATTTATTGTTTGCCTGACTGATATCCATTTTTCCTGCTGTTGATAACAGCATTGGAATTTTCCTTGGAGAATCACTGTTCCTCTACTCTGATTAATATGGTTCATGTGGAGTTGATTTTTTCTTTGACTTCAGAGTTGAACATGTGAATACAGCCTGATGGGTCAAAGCATTGTATACTCTTCACAGTATTTGATTAGAAATGGCTGCCTGTCTCAATCAGAGACTTTCAAAACTAACAGTGGGCGTTTCCTCAGGTTGAAAAGAGGCACTTTCTGTTTTCTTACCAGACCTTAAACTTTAGAGAATGTAAGCCTGGACTGCTGATCTGGCTATGAAGAAATCAAGTAATAATAGAGGAGAGCAGAGTCAAAATGAGAAGGATAAGTATCTGATCTCATAATATGAAGGCCTGAATTGTATTAATACTTTACCAGAAGATTTGTCACTGAAATTTTAGTAATATTAAGAAATAGATCACCCTTTTTTATTAGTTTGAATTACATGCTGGTTACTTATATCAGATGTCCTTAAATATAATTGTAATTGCTTTGTCATATACTCATTTTACTCATACTCCAATATAGCCCTCACTCATTGTTTCAACAGAGCAACTCCTGCTTTGCTCATCCGAGGCTGCTACATGACAAAAATCCGGTAGACCTTGTCTGTCTTGTTTCACTTAACCTCTTAACATCATTTGAAAATGCTTAACACTTCCTTCTGCTTGATATAACATGGGATAATTATGGAAATGGACTGTACATGCCTCCTGAGTTTTAAGACTTTCTGAAAGAAGTTCCAACAGAGATCTCAGGGATGTTGACTCTTTAGTTCAACCATTTATGTATGTGTGTGTATATATATATATATATATATTTCCCCCCACCCAAGGTGCCAGCTGTCTGTTATTACTCAAGCATAAACTGGTTTAGTAATGTGAATAACATGTACATTTTTCATTTAGTAGATGAAATTCACAATTTAATTTTGATCAGCTTGTCTACTTGATATTTTTTATGTCAGGGGTTTTACAAGTGATATAATATATGAGTAGACATATCTTCATAGAACTTTTGGACAATTTTTATGACTTTAGCATCAATGAGTAGATAGCTTGAGTCTGAGAATGGCTTTTTAAAATCCAGGTTATGTGATGTATTGCTAAATAATTATAGTGAACTCTTTAACTTTAAGTCATCCTTTGTGTGTGTGTGTGTGTGTGTGTGTGTGTGTACTTTCAGAGGAACAGAGGAGGCTCTAAAAAGATATGATAAATGATGAAATTTAGTAAAAGATTCTTAGGAAACTGTTCAGTTCTTGTGAATACATTATATCCAATGAAGAACTTTTAAATATCTCTATAATCAATGTTGATGATTATAAGTAATCCAAGAGGTGAAAATTAACTTGTTAAGAATTCTGTTGGAAGTAACATCAGCAAAATGGTGGGTTAGGAGGTCCCAGTCCTCATGTTCCAATAAAAACATCAATTTAACAATCATCCATGGATGAATATACCTTTATGAGCCTCCCAAATTCAGATGAGAGGTTATAGCACCCCACTTGAGCACAGAAATGAGAAAAGATGCATTGAAGAGGTTAAGAGAAGTTTCACTTTACCTCATCACCTCTCCCCCAAACCAGCACAGTTCACCGTTAAGTGAGAGACCCTCGTGGAAATAGGGGGCAGAGTGGACACCTGACCTCCCAGCATTTCAGAGCACTACCCCTGAAGTCTGCTTCTAATGCACCTCACCCAGGAGACCAAGGGAATCAGCTGGACTAGGTTGTTAGGGGTAACTAAGAACAAAGAAAGGAGGGAATTCTCAAAAACAGTGCAGGGATCTCAAAACCTGGCCTGTAGCCCCCAGCTCCTATAATCCAATAGCTGAAAAACAGACTACCCAATTAAAAAATGAGCAAAGTAACTGAAAACACACTTCTCCAAAGAAGACACATATATATATGGCCAGTAAGTATGTGAAAAGGTATGCAATATCACTAATCATCAGAGAATTGCAAATCAAACCCACAATGAGATGTCACCTTTTACTTGCTAGGATGGCTACTATTATAAAACAAAACAAAATAATACAGTACAATGCAAAACAAAATAATACAGTACAACACAAAACAAAAAAACACCACAAACACACATACACACAAATAAGTATTGATAAGGATGTGGAGAAAGGAAAACTTTGTAGGCTACTGGTGGGAATGTAAATTGATACAGCCACTAGAGGAAACTGTATTGACTTTCCTCAAAAAATTATAAATAGAACTACCATATGATCCAGCCATCCCACTTCTGGATGTTTTTCCAAAAGAAATTAAATCAGCATCTCAAAGAGATACCTGCACTCCCATGTTCATTGCAGCATTTTTCACTATGGCCAAGGCATGGAATCAACCTAAATATCCATTGACGGATGAGTGAATAAAGAAAATGTGGTATATACATACAACAAAATATTATTCAGCCTTCTAAAAGAAAGAAATCTTGCCATTTGTGATCTGGAGGATGTTATGCTAAGGGAAATAAGCCAGACTCAGGAGGACAAATACTACATCATCCACATGTATGAGGAATCTAAAGTAGTCAAGCTCATAGAAGCAGAGAGTAGAATGGTAGTTGCCAGGACATGGGGATGGGAGAAAATGTGGAGGTATTGGCCACATAGTAAAAAGTTTCAGTTATGCAAAATGAATAACTTCTAGAGATCTACTATGCAGTATAGTGGCTGTTGTTAACGATACTTAACTGTACTTAAAAAATTGCTAAAAAGATTTTATGTTGTGTCCATATCACACACACGTGCACACATGCACACACCTACACACAAATAACTAAAGAGAGTGGGAGAGGAAATATTTGGAGGTGATGGTTATGTTTATGGCATTGATCGTGGTGATGGTTTCATGGGTATGCTTATATCCAAAATCATCAAGTTGTATATGCTAAATATATACAGCTTTTTGTATATCAATCATACTTCAATAAAGTGGTTAAAAAAATCTATTGATACTGGAGATTTCAGTGAATCTTATGTAGTTATAAAGTATTCAGATGCAAGATGTGAATATAATTTTTAAAAGTTTTTGATCCATAAAAAATAATTGACTCAAAATTATGAGACATTTCCACAAATCTTAACTAAAGACACAAGTTCTAAAGTAAGGAATGTAATATTCTGCCAAGAATTCACACTAAAATTTATAAAGGAACAGATTTTGTGAAATCATTTTGCTATTCATTCTGTGTGATGATGTTGGTGTATTGAATTTATTGTGTGTAAAATGATTCCATATGCTAATTTAAATGTATGAAGGTTCTGCCATGGAGTCTTTATGCATATGTGCATGAATATTTCCTTATGTTATGCTTGGGTGTAGTCCAAGCTCATCTAAGAGTGAAAAATGAATTTTGGGTGAAATTAGAATTGCAACCACAATACTGTTCCTATCAGATATGAACATTTTTACATATGCCTTTTGTAAAGTGAGGAAGAAATTTGTAGACTTGAAAAATGTAAGCTCATTCACAAAAAGTAAAGGAACACACATTGAGTGTTTGGCACTATGCAGATAATATTTTATGGGAGGGTGCAACCATAAGTTGGCATTTGAATGTTAATGTTTCTAAGTTTTTCAACAGCTTTGTAGTTTGAAATATATAGTTTGATGTGACACCAACTCACAAGATGTAAGAAATACGTTACAGCTATGTGATAAAGAGGAGGCAAAATTGGATGGTTGAAATTATGAAGAACACTTTATGAAGCTCTTGTATGAGAGTAACACTAGTAGGTTCTCAGTGATGTAAAGCTTAAATTAAAAATGTAAACCATATATTACTTTACTACCAGGCTGCTGTGTTGTTTCAGCATTTCATACTGTTTCATATTCATGCCAGATTATTTTTTCATATTAAACGTCTTACCTTTGACTTATACTTATCAAAAATTAGATTTAAGAATAATCTTCATTTATATAATTTAAGCTTACCAATTACCTTATTATCTACTGTAACAATATATCCAAGCAGGAAAATATTATGGTTTGTGGAGTAGATCCAATTGAATATATCAGTAATTTGACATATTTTATTCATAAAATATAACTTAAAAAATATGTGGTAATTTCATTAAAAAATATAATCATACTGGACAAATACATTCTACAGAAAAATCATTAATGTAGTTTTAGAAAATTATATCATGAAACTTATTATAGTCATTAAATTGTACCAAAAATAATTTTTCTGCGCATGACATAATTTAAAGTTTACCTAATAAGTATGTTATTTAAAAACATCTTAATATATCAATATAAACATAAGATGCTTCTATTTCTTAGAATACATTTTATGTTAAAATAGTTTAATTTTACCAGTATAATAAAGCAAATGTGTTAGTCTTCAAATAAAAGTTTTAAAAACTGTATTTAATGTAAGTATATTTATTAATAGTTTTACCATTGCAGTGTCTCAGTTTTGGCCTTAACATATGATTACTTATTCTGTAGTTTCCTTTTTGGTCACTAAAATTAACTAATTAACTAAATTTGGTGGAGACTGAACATGTTTTATAGACTCCTTTACAAAATCTTTGAAATGGCATGAATTATAAATAGAAACTTATAAAACTGTAACTGCATAAAATAACTAATTATCTTATTTTACTAGAAATTCTCAGAAATATCTAAAAGATAGAAAAGAACAAGGATTGGCATGAAGCATGATATCACATCCAGTATGTTTAGAGACATATGCTGGAAATCATGCTTTAAGTTTGCTGTTTTCCAAAGTGGTGGATATCAACAGACACAATGTCAGCTAAGAAGTTTGATAATGGGTACTCACGACTGACACTGTACTCTCAACAGTTTTGCAGTACTTCAGAAAATTAAACATATATTTAATATATGACCTTTCAATTGTATTACTAGGCAGTTGCCCAAAATGAAAGAGAACAGGTCTGCACACACACTTAGGCAGAAATGTTCATAGTAATTTCACTATTAATAGTTCAAAACTGAAAACAAGCTAAAATGTCTGAATAAACAAATTGTTTTATGTCTCTACAATGAATATTGATCTATCAAAAAAAGGAAAGAAATACTGTTGTAACCAACATGAAAGAGCCTAGGACATACTATGGTGAGAGAAAGAAATGACGCTCTAAGAAATATATACTGGGTGCTTCCATTTATTTGAAATTCTAGTAATGAAAAATTAATCTATAGATAGAAAAAAAAAGATTATTGGTTGACTAAATTAGGGGTGGAATGAGAAAAATTAAGAAGTAGCACAACAGAATTTTTTCAGGATGAGAGAAATATTCTATCTTGTTTGTGTGGGCACTTAGGTGTATATCTTTATTAAAATTTCATTAAATTGTACAATTAAAATAAGAAAAAATATAATTGGATAGCTACAGAACAAAATCAAAAAAGTTTAAAAATAAACTTGTGACAAAATAGAACAGTAAATACCAGGTCACAGATGAATGACTAGAACATAACATGGGAAAGTAATATTTTTACTTTGAAGAAATCTTGCAGACACCACCTTAATCAATTGTTCAGGTTATGATCGCCAATAATGTGTCATATTGATATTTCATATCCTTTGATATTATAATAAGAAAGTCAGTTCACCTCTGTGATATTCTCCCCCCAAATCTATAATCCCGGAGTAATCATGAGAAAACATCAGACATAGGATATTTTACAAAATACCTGGCCAGCACTCTTCAAAAATACTGAGGTTGTGACTAATAAGAAAAGACTGAGAAACTGTAACAAACTGAAGTAAAGAGACGTGACAACTAAATGTAACATTCTGGGTTAGATTCAGGATCAGAAAAAGGATTAGTGGAAACACTGGTGAATAAAGTCTAAGGCTTATTTTACAGTATTGTGCCAATGTTAATTTCATAAAGTGTATAAGTTCACCATGGTTACATAAACGTTAACATTACAGGAAGGTGACTAAAGGGTATATGGAAACTCTCTATACTATCTTTGAAACTCTTTTTGTAAATCTAAAATTATTTCATAGAAAAAAGTTTACAACAATAACGTCATTCACCTTCATGAGAAAGAGAATGATTTGCAACTCTGTTCTTCACAAACATCCTATTTTACTTTCCTGCTTTATTTTTCTCCATGGTATAGAAGGGTCATCTAGACAACATGCCATCTTGATTTTCTTACTTATTTTGTGTGTTGTCTGTCTTGCTTCTTCTAAAAGTAGGCTCCATGACTATAGGGATTTTGTCAGTTCACTTGACTGTGATACCCACTATACCCAGAATTTAGTAAATGTTTGTCTAGTTGAATTATTCAAATTAAGCATTCTATAGTTTAGAAATATATTTTGTGTATAACTATTTCAATCATTATTTTGAGGTTCAAAAAAGATACATATGTTGCAAAGTCCTGGTCAGATTTCTACAACACACTCCACAATGCACAGGATACATCTATTTGCAATTTCCCAGGCAAAATAAATAAATTTTCTCTATTTTTATTGTGTTTTATATTGGATATTAGCCATTTCTGGCCAAATAATAGGCTATCACCAATCATGGTTCCCATTATAGGCAGTTTCTACCTGTTTCAAAGAAATAGTTAACCATGTTGTTCTTGGTTTAAATGATTATAATAATTACGTAATAAAATGTCATGTCATGGTGAATAATGAGGGTAATGGATAACCCTAGATTATGTATCATTTAGAGTAAAACTAGCATCATTATTACGAAAATGTAATTCCTTTAAAATTAAAGTTTAAAATGTTATATGAACTGTGTTTTTTGCTAAGACTTTGATACATATTTATTTCTGGATATGACAGCCAAATATAACGTACTTTTTTTGTTAAAGCTTATGACATTTTGTTGTCTACACAAATCTTTGACTTTTCACCCATACTTCCTTAAAATTAATTATGTTTGTTCTTGTTTTGGAGCATTTGATAGATTAAGTAGCTGTGATTTATGTATGGATACTGAATGTTAAAGTTTATAAAATTGTCTCATCTATAAATTTAGTGCTAAATCAAATTAGCAAGGAGTGACAGAAATAAAATGAAAAATAAAACTCTAGCATAAAATAAGTATTATTTAAATTGATTGCAGTGTTGGAAAATATTACATAATTTTCTCAACAATTATTTCACATCCAAAATAGCAAGGGACCTACTTAACACCCAATAAGGAAAAATTAAAATATTGCAAGTGGTTTTAAAATTTTTTGAGTATGCTATTTATAAATATAATTTTATTTTGAAATAATTTTAAGCTTACAAAGACATTGCAAAAGATTAGAAGGACGTATTCATTTAATCCTCAGCCAGTACCCCAATGTTAATATCAATTGTGCAATACAAAAACTAAAAACTAAGAAATTAATACCAGTACAGTACTACTATCTAAACTATGTATGTTATTTGGATTTCACCAGTTTTTCCACTAATGTCATTTTTCTGATATTGGATTGCAAGATCTGGATTGCAAGGGCCAATTCAGGATTCCACTCTGTTTTAGTTGTCATATCTTCTTAATCTCCAATCTGTAACAGTTCCTCTTTTATGACATTGACACTTTTCAAAAGTATTTGTCAAGTATTGTGTACTTGACATTGTCCCTCAATATCTGATGTTTTCTCATGATCAAATTGAAGTTATATTTTTTGGAAGTAATACCACATAGATGATGTGTCCTTTTAAATACGTCATATCACAGAAAATATTATTTCAATATCTCTTCATTTTGATGACAAACTTTGATCACTTACTTTAGATAGTATCTGCTATTTTTCTTCACTTCTACCATTTTTCAATTTTATAATCAATACACATTTAGGGGGAGATATCTTGAGACCTGTGAGAAACAGATTTACCAGAAAATGATGTTTACGTACAGTTCTTTTGGTATTTGCCACAGTTATTTAGGTGAACTCTTTTCCTCTCCATCTCCTCAAGCACTATTATGTAATTCATTTGTAACACAGGTAAATTTATTTACCCATCTACATTCCATTTTGAATTCCCTGCACATCATTATTGAACTTTTCAAATTTATATACACTTACAATTCACTCTGTGTTGTGTAGTTCTGTAGGTTGTGACAAATACAAATAGTCATTTACCTACCACCACAATAACATACAGCTTAGATTTGTCAACCAGAAATTTCCCTCAAGCTGCCCCTTTCAGTTGGTCTCATCTGTACCTCCAGTCCCTGGTAATCACTGATTACTTTTCCATTTCTGTATTTTTGTCTTTTCTAGAATATCATATAAATCTAATCATGTAATAAATAGTTTTATGGGTTTAACCTCTTTCCTTTAACAAAATGCATTTAATGTCCTGGATGTGTGAATTAATAGTTTGTTTCTCTTTATTGCTGAATGTTATTATTCCATTGCTTGGAGGTACTACAGTTGACACCTAGATTGTTGTCAGATTTTGGTGATTGTGAACAAAGCTACTATAAATATTCATGGACTTTTTTTGTGTGAACATCGGTGCTCATTTCACTTGGTTTAATACCTTGGAGAGGGATTTTAGGATTGCATGGTAGATGTATATCTAAGGAATAGTTTTGAGAATGGTTGTGACATTTTACATTCTCACCAGCAATGAATGAGTTGCAGCTGCTTTAAATCCTTAATAGTATTGATAGTGTCAGGTTTGATGATTTTAGTCATTCTGTTAAGTGCAATATATACTGGTATTTCTTTACCGGTGTAATTTGCATTTCCTTAATACTGAAAGGTGTTTTGCACCATTTCATGTGCTTATTTGCCATTCATGTATCTTCATCATTAATTTGCTAGCTCAGACCTGCTGCTCATCTTTAATTTGATTGATTTCTTTCTTATTGGTGTGTTTTATTTTTTCTCTATGTATTAATTCCTTTATCAGATATATGCTTTGGAAATATTTACTCTTAATCTGTACCTTACTTTTGTCAGCATTCTCTTAACATCTTTCACAAAATAAACCTTAAATTTTCACGAAGTCTTTTTTTTTAAGTATTTTGTTTTTGATGTCAGATCATAAACTCTTTGCAAACTCAAGATCAACAAGAGTTTCACTTAAATTTTAGAAGTTTTGTAGTTGAAAATTTGGTATTTATGTCTAGGCAATGATCTATTTAATGATAATTTGTGTAAAAGATGTGAGGAATGTATATAGGTTTATTTCCATTACATCTTACAGAAAAACCCAAAGTTTTTGGCCAATCCAATATATAGAAGTCAAAATGTTCCAGTAAAATTCTTGTGAAAATACTATCCTTTGTTTGTTATTTTCACCTTCATCAGAAATCACTTAAATACATTTGCATGGGTCTATTTATGAAGTCTCTACTCTGTCCCATTGATCTGTTTGTGTATCCTTTCAACAATACTCTCTTGAATACCATCTTTTCTTTTTTGTAAGTTGTGATATAGTTAGGATGGGTCCTGCACATTTATGCTTCCTTTTTTTTTCAAACTGTTTTAGCTATTGTATTTCTGTAATCTTTGTATATAAATTTTAAAATCAGTTGGTCAATAGTTACAAAACCTTATTTTAACTTAGAATGCATTGAAGGCTATAGATCTAACTGAGGAGAATTTATATCCTAACAATATTGATTATTTCAATCCATAAGCATTATAATTCTTTTCGTTTATTTAGGTGCTATCTGATTTCTTTAATCGACGTTTTCAGGTTTCATTATCCATATCCTGCATATATTTGTTAGATTTATGTCTAAGTATTTCATTTTTTGATGCTAATATAAATGGTATTTTATTTCAAATTTCAGTTGTTTGTTGTTATTATATGGAAATGCAGTTAATTGTATATTGATGCTTTATTCTGCAACCATTCTAAAATCACATTGATTTTTCTGTGAATTTAATTTCTTTCTTCTGCTAGTTTTTTTCCTTTGCAAACTTTTTTAATTAATTAATTTAATTTTGGCTGCATTGGGTCTTCGTTGCTGCACGTGGGCTTTCTCTAGTTGCAGCGAGCGGGGTCTACTCTTGTGGTGTGCAGGCTTCTCATTGTGGTGGCTACTCTTGTTGCAGAGCACGGGCTCTAGGTGCGTGGGCTTCAGTAGTTGCAGCACGTGGGCTCAGTAGTTGTGGCTCCCGGGCTTTAGAGCACAGGCTTAGTAGTTGTGGCTCACGGGTTTAGTTGCTGTGCGGCATGTGGCATCTTCCCAGACCAGGGCTCAAGCCCGTGTCCCCTGCATTGGCAGGTGGATTCTTAACCACTGCCCCACCAGGGAAGTCCCTCTTCTGCTAGTTTTGTGTTTAATTTGATCTTCTTTTTCTCAATTCTTTAGGTAAAATTTTATATTCATTTGAGGTCTTCCTTTTTTTAAATAATATAAGCATTTTCTGCTCACATTTTCCTTTAATCACAGCTTTGTTTCATCACTCATATTTCAATATGATATACTTTTATTTTCCTTTAGTCCAAAGTATTTGTATCTTCCTATTACACTTTCTTTTTGACCAATTAATTAATTAGAAGTGGGTTGTTTTATTTCCAGATGCCTAGAAATTGTCTAGATATCTTTCTGTTATTGATTCAGAGTTTAAATTATTTATGGTCTGAGACCATCGTTGTATGGCTTCTTTTCTTTTAAATGTGTTGAGGATTGTTTTAGGACCCAGAATCTGGTCTATCTTAGTGAAAGGTTCATGTTCACTTGGGATGAAAGTGCACTCTGCTGAAGATCGGTTGTGTGCCAATTAGGTAAATTTGGTGGATAGTATTGTTCAGGTCTCCTGTATCTGTGTATGTTTGCCTGCCTACTTGTTTCATTCATTACAAAAAGAGAAGTTTTGAAGTCTGGATAACTCTAGATTTATTTATTTTCCTCTAAATTCTGTCAATATTTTTTTTTACCTTGTATACTGAAACACTGTTTTTAAGTATGTACACATAATTCTCTAGCTTTATTTTGAATAGTATTTGAATGGTATGACTTTTTCTCATCTTTTTACTTTATACATGACTGTTTCTCTAAGTTTAAAGTAGGTTATCAGTAGGTAGCAGCTAATTAGGTATTTTTTTTTAACCCAGTCAATCTCTTTTACTTGATTTGCTTACATAATTCAAATTTGCTGTGATAATTGATATGATTGGAATAAATCCCTCCAATTTGCTATATATTTCCACTTTTTCTGATTTCTCTTAGTTTAAGTGAGTCTTTTATATGACTCTATTTTATCTCCTGTATTAAATATTTGTACACTTTTATTAAATTTTAAAGCAAGCATAAAATACTTATAATATGCTATAAAGATAAAATATATTGCAATTAATTTTGCTTTAGATAGCTCATTGTCTTTTAGCACAAACTAATTAAAATATTTTATCTTCTTTACCTCATTTTCAGTGCTCTTCATTTCTTTGTGTAGAAATAGCTTTCTGTCTTGTATTCTGTTCCTTCTGACTGAAAACTTCCTTTGCCATTACTTGTAGTCTGCTGACAATAAACTATCACACTTTTGTTTTCCTTTTTCTATTTAGATTATGAACAATATTGCATTTAATCTAGATGTCAAATTTCGGAAGAACTGAGTCTCATAAAAATGAGCATATCATCTATTATTATACTGTATCCATCCACTTAACATAGCTATTTGTTTTTCTCAATAATGTTTTGTAGTTTTCAACATAGATGTATTGAAAATTTTAATGAGATATTTTATGTTTCACTGATGCTATCATAAATAGCATATGTTGTCATTTTATATTTTCTATTCAATTATTGGTAGAATATAAAAACTCCATTTGTTTTTAAATTTTGTATTTGAATCCAGCGACCTTGATTATTTTTCAATCCTGATTGTTTATCTGCCTTTTTTTTCTGTAAAGATCTTGTAGTGGCAAGATCCATTTGTCCTTTCCAACATTTGCAACTTGTATCTTTTCTCTGTCACTGAACCAGTATTGTCAAGTGTTCATCATCTCTTTTTTGGGGGGGGGGTTCAAAATCCAAATTTTGGCTTTGTTGAATTTCTTTACTTTAAATTCATTTTATATGATTAATTTCATATCTTTATTATATTATTCTTTCATATTTTTCATTATTTTGCTGTTGCTTATTATTGATATGGTTGTATACTTAATTCATTTTCAACTTTCTTTTCTGTAGTATATGCCTTTACATCTATAAATTTCTCTCTAAAATATACTTAACCACATCATCAAACTTTTATATGTTATATATTCATTATTGTTTAGTTCAAAATCTTTTCTAATTTCAAGTTATATCCTTTCCTTGACTAATGGGATGTTTGGGAATAGAATGCATAATTTTCAAACATATAGGGATTTTTGCAATTATCTTTGTGTCATTTTTATTTCCAGATTTGCTAAAGAGATCATAATCTGTTCTGAATAATTAAAAGTTTTTGAAATATATTGAATTTTTATATCTTAGAATATGGTCAGTATTTGTTGATGTTCCATGTACACATGTAAAGTATATATATTCTGTCATTGATGCGTGTTCTATTTATTATTTTATTTTATTTTTCAACTACTTAATGGAATCTTATTCAAGGAAAAAATGACTTGCTATATTAGATTGAGAGTGTTGTAGCTCTGGATGTAGTGGCCTAAAGATACTATCAATATGGTAGTAATTGATAATTTATGACCACCAGATTGAATAATGAATGAATAATGAATGATTCCCCTAAAGGCTGGCACTGTACTGTATACCTTGTATAAAGTAACCAACTTTGTATAAAGTCCAGCACACAGTAGAAATTTGATTAGTAGCTGTTAAGTTGAACTGAAATAACCATCTTCTGAAACTTAGCCTTTTATCACCAACTAACTTTTGAGCAAATACTTGGTATCGGGCAAGTATTTTAGATGTAGTGCAATACATTTGTAGTAGGCTATAAATGTAGAAAACATAGTCCTATCCTCAAAAGTTCACAGCCTAGTAGAGGGGAAAGACAAATGTGTAGTAAAAATTGGATTTGGCAAGTGATATGCAGAGTTCTCAGCACTGACTTTACATTAGAATCACGTAAGTTAAAAAAGAAATCTCATGTCCAAGCTCTGCCCCAAACCCTTTGAATCTGAATGTTTTGGAGTGTTTTGAGGCCATCAATATTTTGACATGTTCTACCAAGTAATCCTAATCAGTAGGAAATTGAGAAATACTGTGCTGAGGCAAGCAAGTTGATTAAAAAAGGTGTTCATAATAAAACCTAGTAGTTATTTGATTTTAGTAAGGTTAGTTTTGTTATTTGTATTGTTCAGGTATTTATACATGTAACACATTTATGTTTTGCTGTTCTAGTCTTATTGAGGCTGGTCTCTTTGACTATTTAGTTTAATCAGTTTTGTTATTCCATGCATATAGATTTAGGCTCATAATATCATTCTTTGTCAGATTAAGTACTTTATCATTATGACTAATAGTCTTCAGAATACTACTTGCTTTAAAGTCTGCTATGGATGTACTAATATAATTATACCAATATTATTATTTTTAATGCTTGCAATGATGTGCCATTTTTTTGAGCTTCTGCTTTTCTATTATTTTGCCTTATAGTTTACTAATTTGGTCTTATATGTCTAAAGTGCTGTTATACCCATACATTAAGTTTTTTATTTCAGACATTATATCTTTGTACCAGAATGTCCATTTGATTATTTCTGTAGTATCCAAAGATTAGTTAAAATTTTCAATTTTTTAATATATTTTTATTCTTTATTTTTATAGTTTCCTAATGTGTCTCAATATTTTATAACTTCCTTGAATATGTGTATGAATTATTTTAACTATCGCATAACCCTAATATCTGAATATCCCATGGTCTTGTTCTTTCTTTCCCTTTCTCTCTTTCTCTCCCTTCCTTCTTTTCTTTCTTTCCTTCCTTCCTTTCTGTTTTTGTTTTCTCTTGCTTTTATTCAAACCATCTCTGTATCTCTAGTTGTGATTGTCTAAGTAACAGACAGCGTATATGAAAAAGTATAGAGAAACTTTATATCTCTCTGAATGACATTTTTCTTCTTGCAGTGAAGTCTTTCTACTCTTTCTGACCAGATATTAGGGTCGTGATAGGTCATCCTGACTGAAGAAACAGAGAGTGAGATGACTTGAAGTTAGTATTCAATTTCGTGAATGTTGGGTTCATTTGTTGTTCACCCTCACCCTTTGTTTCAAACATAAATTCTGAGTGTTAGCTATGTCTCCTCTTTCTTGGCAGCATTTAAATCTCAGTTGATAATATTTTGGCTATTATAAGAGCCTGCTGAAGACTCTCCTCAACTTCTTAGCATCTCTGCCACAGCTATAAATTAGGAAAGTGCTTCAAGGGTCAGTGTGGGTCCATGTCAATGAGCTTGTCATTCCCTTTCTCTCATTAATTGGTCCTACAAATCCTTGTCTTCTTGGTAGCAACCTAGTGGCACAAAAGCATCTAATTTGCCATTACAGAAACTAGAAATTTTTATACTTTTTATATTATCAATATTTTAAAAATTATATTCCTTTACAAAGAGTTTACAAAGAGTTTGAGCCCTTTGTCACCTTTTTTTCTAAGTTTGATTCTAAAGATGAAAAAATATGAACACTTACAACATAAATATTATGTTACATATTATTTGTACTGTAGTATGGTTTGTATAGTTGGGCATTCTACCCTACATCGCTAAGTTGATGTCTCTTGGAGTATATAATTTTTTTTAAGTTTTAAAATTTTATACCTTTAAGGAATGTAATCTTTTAATTATACACTTAATTAACTAATATATTCATTTATGTATGCATATATGCATATGTATGTATGTATTCTTACCTTGGTGTCTTTATTTCTCTACCAGGGAAGAATTAGGATTGAAAAACAGATTACTTTTTAAATTTGTTGTTTTCACTTATATCTATCCTGTTCACTTTATTTCCTCTTCCTAGCCTCTTTTCCCCTTCCCATGCCATTTTCCCTTCTATCTTCTTTTTTTTTGCGGTACGCGGGCCTCTCACTGTTGTGGCCTCTCCCGTTGCGGAGCACAGGCTCCAGACACGCAGGCTCAGCGGCCATGGTTCACGGGCCCAGCCGCTCCGCGGCATGTGGGATCTTCCCGGACTGGGGCACGAACCTGTGTCCCCTGCATCGGCAGGCAGACTCTCAACCACTGCGCCACCAGGGAAGCCCTCCCTTCTATCTTTTAATCTTTACCTTCTTCTTCTCTTTGGCTTTATTTGTTTTGTTGTAACTAGTAATTAATTTTTGTGAATAGGGAAACATTTTTTAACATTGTAAAATAAAATCTAAGCAATGTCTATATATGCCTTAGAATTTGCTTGGAAAAGTGTGTACTAGTGATCACAAAAAAACATTATTTCTCTTACTGATTTTCAATCATCACTTGCCACTCTATTTTGAATTTATATGTAGTGTCAAATATTCCTTCAAGATAGATCATATTTTGATTATAATTATCTTTGACTCAAAAACAGTCTGAAATTTCATTTCTTTGAATCTGTTATCGGGACTTCAAAAGGAGGGATTGTAAGAATAATCTAACTTTCCTTTAAGTTCTAAAATTAGTGTTGTCTCTTGAATTAACTATATACGTAAATTTCTTAAAATACACTTGCTATTATTCTTTCTATATGCTATAAGCAAGACTATCTCTGTCACTTGCTTCTTAGCTGTATAGAGAAAATCTATGCCAGAGTAATTGTAAAATTGACTAGATATGTGTATATGTGTGTGCATATATCAACTAAAGACATAGCTAATCTATTAAACAAAAATATTAAAGCCAATTATTTCTTTAATATTTTCTTTTACTATACTGCAATGTTCAGGAAACAACAACATATATTTAGAATTTTGTAAGCATACATAACCCTGAGCACACTCATGCTTGGGATACTTCCATAGCTAAAACTCAATGAAAAAAAGACAAGAAGGTAACATGATGTTGGGTTCATTTGTTGTTCACCCTCACCTTTTGTATCAAACATAAATTCTGAGTGTTAGCTATGTCTAACACTAGTTTCAGTAGTCTGCTCACTAAAGTGTGCCTTTCTGCAATAAGATAAATTATATTAATTTTAATCCAAATACAGGAAAGTAGAGATGCCTGAACTAATTGCTAGAAAGACATGAGAAAGCAGCAATGTTGTATATAGCTAAGTAGGCTAGTGTTGGAGAATTGGTGTGTCTTTGCAATAGTACCTGCCATAAATATTACCTGAAGGCATTTAATTTGATGTATAAGGGTTTTTTTTAAAGTATTTTATTTCCCGTTGAGATTTATTTTTGAGATATTACTTAACTCGATCTATATATTAGGTACTAGATTTAACTTCTAAATTGCTATTGCTCTTTTCCAATATAAAATACACAGTAAATAAAATACACCCTTGATTCTTCTAAATATATTTAAACAATGTGTCAGACTCTGAGAACAATTTCAACATTGGGGCCTAAATAATCCAGAGAAGACTTACAGTAAGTAAACTAATTCCCATGAGGATGTTTGATTAATATATTCACTTATATGCATGAGTTTTAATATATTTGTTAAACATTAATTGCATTTCTTAGATAATATATATAATTACTGGAGATTTCTTGAATAGGCTTATACAGGTTTTAATTGCAAATGGCTTCAATAAAAAAGACAATAAATCTATCAATAAAGATAAATTTCTAAATTTGAAGCATAAATATTTTCTCCCACTGAACTCCAAGTTAACCAAGCTTATGTAGTTGTGCAGAAAACCCATAATACCAAACTTTTTGTGTTCCTACTGTCAGAATTTTGTAGAAAAAAATCTCAGAAGTGTAATAAGCAATCTTATATCTTAGTTAAATCACCCAGATGTTTTCTCTTATAATTTTCCCCCAGGTAGTAGGGAGAACAGGTGGTTGGTTGTATGCTGGCACAAAGAGAAAGGAAAGGATGAATTTTTTTAAAATTCTGTAAACTGTCCCCAGTCATTTTTCCAAGAGTCACAACTCTTCCAACAAGAACATGTTTCTTTCTAAGCTGTTCAATTCCACCAAATTCTATTTTAGTCTATTTCATATCTGGGCCTTTGCCACAAACACAAACTGTTCTTGGTCAATGTGTTAAAACAATGATCCAGAAACAGTCTGTTTGTGTCAGTTTCGTCTCGAAATATATTCTGTATTTCTTGTTAAACTGCCAACCCTGTGGTTTAAACTCACTGCTCAAAACTTGAAAAATGCAAGTTCTTTTTATAATATAGGATTTTTTTTAATTTTTAAATATTTTTATTGACTTCTCTTTGCACCATTAAAAATCTGTTCATACCTAAAAGAAATTTATCTAAAAAGAGAATAAAATCTCACTTCTAAACACATATGTCATTTAAAATTATAAATAGCAAACATCATTGAAAATTTCCAAACTGTTCTAGCTAAATATGCTAAAAATATTGTGCTTGAGATACATGAGCAAGTACATTTATCAGAAGTAAATGTTTTAGTGTAGAGTTATTTTGCATTATTGCTTAAGAAAATTTTGGAAAACAATATTTACTGCAAATATTTATTGCATATTATTTTTTCCCTAAATTTCCTAATTGGCTGTCACATGAGAAGACAATTACTATTGATTTTTGTAGGTTGAGCTTGTGTCCAGCATATGTGCTACATTATGTAATTAGTTTATTTGTTCATTCACTTGCTCCTCTAAGTAGGTAATTATGTCACCTATAAATAATGACAGTATTTTCTCCCTTTTTATCTTCATGACACTAATTCATTTTTCTTGCTGTATATTGTTATATGTAGACTATATCATTGTCCAGGATCAATAATTATCTATGTCCATTATTTTTGCAGTATAAAAAGACTTGCTCTCACCCTGAGTACTACATCTAGAGGTATCTTCAGTGTTCTTAGTCTGTGTGTACCAGATAATATTTTATTATGCTCTTGTATTGGAGATGAATAAATATTCTGGTTTCAGTTGTTTCCAAACAACACGTAACACAGGACTCTGATTCCATAAAAAATAAAAAAACAAACAAGGTGCCCCAATAGTTATACTGCTGTCTGCCTGGAAGCACTTTATGGACTGCAGCACAGTCAGAGGGAACCAATCAGAGCGCTGAGCTTTGGAGACAGTATGAATATTGGAAAGGCTGAGGCAGCTGAAATTCATGGGGCAGAGTAATAGAAAGTGCAGTGCATGAAAAGACAGAGCTCTGCAAATCCGCTAATGTAGTCCCTTGCCTCTGCTGGGACTAGACATTAAATTGAAACTTCTCGAGACCAGCAAAGATATACAGAGGAGCTATAATCTAAACAATTCTAAGATGTCATGCAAGTTTCAGAGACATTCAAATGTCAATGTGCAAGAATAAAGATACTCCTTGACATTTAGGAATGACCTCTAGAAGTATCAATATACTAGTAGAAGCACTAAACTGGTCCTAGCATAAAGACTAAAATATTGATCTGTACTCACAAATATAAAAATGTCATAAATGTATCAAGCTAATCTTTAATAGCTTAATTGCCTGCCTAAGTATATTTCAAAACTTCTAAAAGTAAGACAACATAATCAGAAACTCAAAATTTGGCACTGTCTATATGCAGTAAGATTACTAGATATATACTAAAATCAGGATAATGCAATCCTAAGAGAAATATTAGTCAATAGAAACACATCTTGAAAAGATAGTGATGTTCAAATAAACAATCAACAATCAACATATGTTCAAGTATTTAAAGAAAAAATACATGAAGAGTTAGAGTAGTGTAAGACTTTTTAAAGGAAATTTAAAGATAGAAAACACAGTAAATTATATTTTAAAAATTACTAAATGGGCTAAGCAATATATTGGACACGGGAAATAAAAGAAAATATGAAGACACAGCCATGTAAACCATCCTAACATGAGCTTTCCAATATGATAGACACAGTTAACCAAACAACATTTCAAGTACTCAATAACCACACATGGTGTTGAGATGCTGCTTTAGATACTGCATATTGTAAAACATTTCTATCATTTCAGAGTCCGACTGGAAAATGCTGATCTGTGTTAAAGCACAGAGAGAGAATGTCCAAAATAAGGAAATGCATAAATAAAATCAGTCTCAGTGTCCCATAGGACAATATTAAGTAGTCTAACATACATGTAATCAGATCCCCAAAGGATGGTGATGAGCAGAAAAATATTTAAGATAGAATAGCCCAAAATACTCTAAATGTGATGAATATTGTAAACCACAGGTCTAAACTAGCAGCAAAATTCAAGCACGATAAACAGGACAGACATCTACCGTAAGGGACATCATAACCTAAATCAGTGAAAATTAATGTAGGAGAAAATTATAAAAGCATTCAAACCTGAGAGAAAGAGAGGTTCATCGCCTACCAAAGAGAATTAAAAAAAAAGAAAAATCACAGTCTTCTCATCAAAAACAATGTTAGCCAGAACACAATAGAACGATATATTTAACAATTTCTTTAACAAGCTGATAAAAATGGGTTTGGGGGGGAACCCTGACAAATTAAAATTCTATACTGAAAAATCTTGCAGTAATAAAGCAAAAACAAACAAATAAAATCAGACAAACAACAATGGAGGGGATTTTTCACCAGCAGACAAAAAGAAAGAGTTATACAATTCCCCTGAGAGCTGGCAATAGTCAGTAGGACACTAGCAGCAAATGAAGTTTAACTCACATTTCTGTCTGGCCATATTTTTGGAGCCCTCAACCTTAAGGTTGCCAAGCAAAGTTCTCAGGGCACAAAATGAGACAAACAAGAAGGCAATGGCTGTCCCTGAGAGAGAAAAGATTAATGATCAATGGGTACCCAAAAGCAAATTCTCAAGTCACAATTCAAAGATCTAATTCATGTATTTTTTTTCTTTTTTTCTTTTTCTTTCTGCCAATCTGATTTTGGAAAGAAAGGGACAAAGTGATAGTTTAACTTCCTCTCTTAACCAAGCACCATAGAAAGAAATCTGGGAGAGCTTTCTTTAGTAAGAATTCGGACCCTTTGCTGACTTCTGTCAGTTTTCCCAGGATTCTATCTGTAGGCTCTGGAGTAGGATGTCCCAGTGGGTCTCATCCTAGTCACCAGAAACTGTCGAGGAGGAAAAATAATTTTCTCTCTACCTTTTGTGGTGAGTTCTTGGCTTAGACCTCTTTTTCTTTAGGGCACATTGTAAATGGATAAGTTTATTTAAGTTATTAATTCTCCACTGTGGCTACTGTAATTCAAGATTTTCTTTGGTAAGGTTAACCTGCTTGTTCAGCCTTAAAATTTTATTCACCTGAGGTCTCACATTGGACCCAGTCCAGCTTAAGGCAGACCCAGTCCAACTCTGGACCCAGTCTTGTTTCCAAGTGACACCCAGTCTGACTCCAGTGATTTCCAGACTCAGTCTGGGGGGGGAAAAAAGATCAAATTTATAATGCAAAAACTGTGGAGCTAGGGATCAAGAGAGACTGACCCCTCTACCTTAAGAGGCAGGGAGAAAGCAGCGAACTCAAGGGGCTCAGCTCAAACCTACACTTGTTGCTCATTGTTCCTCCCAGGATGTCAGGGGTCTCCTTCTGTTTTCCTCTTCTAACTCCAGAACAATTAAATGATTAACTGAGGCATATTAAAAATTTTAAGAGTTTATCTGAACAAAAATCAATTCAAATCCAGCAGCATCCAACCAAGCAGATAGAAAGGAGCTCTGAGGAGCTATACAAAATGATTTTTATAGACAGAGGGAGCAAGAGAAAGGAAGTTATACCAGGCAAAGAAGAGTGTTGGTTATTTCAGGGTTACTTTTCATTTCTGGGGGAGCCAAAACTGTAACTAAATTAAGTATCGGTTTGGTGATGTGGGATTTAGCATAAGCAACTCCATTTTGAACATGTCTTGTTTTTTAGCGCTATTAACATTAATAAATAATCATAGGTTCAGATAAAATGCTAATTACCATTTTTAGATTATTCAATTACCAGTAAGGACTTGCAAAGCATGATAATGACAACATTTCATTTTCATCTCCATAAATATCATCCTATTTTTAAAAGTCTGCAATTTTAAAATGGATATAAAGCTATACAATTATGATAGTGCAAATGTAAAATATAATTTTAATATGTATGATTGTGATTAACCTAAGCAAGTATTTTAAGTATTTCAGAAAGACATATTTTCACTTCTTCTTCATCAGGGGCAGAAGGATACATTAATATTTCTCACTACATGCCAAATTTTCATCAATATACCACTTCCTCCTTTAAAAAATATATATTTCCTTTATTCTATTTCCTGGTCCCACCCTGCGCATCCCCCATTATCCTAGGCAGTGATTCTAATGTATTTGATAGCTATACTTTTGAGGGTATATGTTTTGTACAACATGTGTGGTTATTCTCTCTATATATCTTTTTTTAAAATAATTTTTATTGGAGTATATTTGCTTTACAACATTGTGTTAGTTTCCGCTGTAGAGCAAAGTGAAACAGCTATATGTATACATATAATCCCCTCTTTTTTTGGATTTCCTTCCCATTTAGGTCACCACAGAACAGTGAGTAGAGTTCCCTGTGCTATACAGTAGATTCTCATTAGTTATCTATTTTACACATAGTTTTTTATATATATATATATATATGTCATATATATATATATATATGTCAGTCCCAATTTCCCAATTCATCCTAACCCCTTCCCCTCTTAGTATCCATATGTTTATTCTCTATGTCTGTGTGTCTATTTCTGCTTTGCAAATAAGCTTATCTGTATCATTTTTCTAAATTCCACATATAAGTGATATTATACAATATTTGTTTTTCTCTTTCGACTTACTTCAGTCTGTATAACAGTCTCCAGATCTAGCCACGTCTCTGCAAATGACACAATTTCATCCCTTTTTTTGGCTGAGTAATATTCCATTCTGTATATTGTACCACATCTTCTTTATCCATTCCTCTGTTGGTGGACATTTAGGTTGCTTCCATGTCCTGGCTATTGTAAATAGTGCTGCAATGAACATTGGGGTGCATGTATATTTTTGAATTATGGTTTTCTCTGCGTATAGGCCCAGGAGTGAGATTGCTGGGTCATATGGTAGTTCTTTTTTTTAGTTTTTTAAGGAATCTCTCTATGTATCTTTAATTTATATAAATGGAATCATGAAATGACTTCATTTTTTTAAATTCCTTTTTCCTCTCATCTCAGGTTTATGTCCATCCATGTAGTTTGATGTCCATTACTTCAAGTTACCAATCAGTATTTCACAACATTATTCAAGAAAAAATTATTCATGATACTTGTTAAAGATGGTAAGGCCAACTTTATTCAAGGTGGGCTATTGTGATAGGTGTAGTGACCACTGCAAATGGTCTTGCAGTGGGGGAGAGATATTTTGCTCAACTCCAAATACCAGGAAAAGGAATTTATAGTCAAGAGTCTATGAGTGAGGGTAAGTGGATGGAAAATTACTAAGAAGAGCAATCAGGGATAAAAGGGTGTTCTGGCTAAACTGACCTAACAAGACTCCTGCTGACAGCAGGATATCACCTGGAAAATGGGGCAGGATAAGGAACCCAGTTAGATATTGAGGGTGATCAGATATGGAGGATGGAGGATTCTGGCTAAACTGACTTAGCATTATTCTTGCTAAAAGTTGGACAATGCAGGGATGTACACAGAAGTCCAAAGTTGAAGCCTTGTTGAAAATGAGCTCAGAGGAGCCTGAGTAGAGTTTGGTGAAGGACAGAATCTGTCAGCATTCAAACATCAGGTGTAGCACCTAATTGATATACTAGTATAATTCATATACTAGATGTGGACACCTTGATAACCTCTATGAAAATAAATAAAGGAAAACCACATTTTAAAATGGGATCAGTGGTATGTGCTTGAGCTCTCAAGCACATACCACTTTCGCAGCATGCATAAGCAGCAGGTAGAAGGAAGATAAGAATGCTACTTTTCTTCTGGTATAAGGGAGGACATTGATCATGTGGGAATTTAATCCTCTGCTTTTAGCCATAGCCTGCAGCCAATTAGAAACCTCTACAACCTCAGACTCTTGCTCTTTTCCAGTGAACTTTTGTTCAAAACAACCCTCCCAATTTCCTCCTAAGACCTAATAAAAGGAAGCCCCTACCCTTTGTTCTCTAGACTTGCCTATGTTTCACTATGTTTGTCTCTGCTATTCCCGAATAAACCCATTTTGCTGGTAAAATAACTCACTATTTTATATCTGAGGTTGACACCTTCAATTTTATTTTAACACAAACAATACTACAATGAGCGTTCACTGTTAACTTTTGAATATCTGTATTTATTAATGTTACTTGGAAAGCACACATGAGGTCTTTGAACCAAAGTAGATTATTATTTATGACAAATAATAGACACTTGGTTTCCCTGAACACCAATTTACATCCATGGGACAACACAATGAAAGGTAGATCTCACCCTACACATATGACGTCCATATTTTAGGCAACGAACCCACAAATATAATTTTTTTTTTTTTTTTTTTTTTTGGCTTACATGGGGGAAAGAGGCAGCTGTCAGCACTCACCCTCTGAGGCAGTTTTCCTTGGCAAAGTAGTAATAAGTTGTCCTGGGTTTTTATTTTCACACTTTAGTATGTAAATAAATAAATGAGAGAGATTTAGCTTCTCTAGACTTACAACCCAGATGTCCATCCCTTTTGAAATGTAAATACCTATTAAGATAACTTCTGAATCCCTCCAGAGTTCTTGTTACTCAGCCATCCTTTGAGGTAACCCAGGTTCATAGTCTGGAACTCTTTTATTCCAGAGGATGAGAGCAATTAGATATATTATTAGAGAGACAAGTGGCTACAGATCAACTCTTTTCTTAGGTGAAATGCAAAATGTTTCTAGGAAGTGAAAACAAACCTTTCTTTATCTTCATCATGTATCAATTCCTATTCCTCCGGAGGCTGAGACTTTATAAGAACACTGAGAAATCCAGAGAAGATTTATTTTTCCACATTCATGTATATGGAGTCTCATTGATCTTTTGGAAAATTTCTCTGGGCTATAATACATTCAGAAACTGGATTAATGGAAATTAGGTTTGCTTTCTAAAATTGCAGTACCAATCTACAGTTTTCCTCCACACCAAATCCATGGAATTTCTTGGCATTAACCACCTTTTAAATGCGAACCAATCTAATGTGTGCAGTCATTGTTACTGTAATTTTGTGTCTCTCTTATAAATGACTTTGAGCATCTCTTCATATGCTTGTTAGTCTTTTGACATTTCTTTTTATATCTTTTTTTCTACTTCTTTTTTGGATTCATCTCCTATTTGTTATTTCTCTGCCAACTTTGTCTATAGTATTCTTCAATGAACAGAAGTCTTCTTCATAGTCTTCCTTTTTTTTTGTAATATGCTTGTGCTTTTGAGTTTTTGCTTAAGGCATTGTTATCCACAAAAAATAGGCCCTAACAACATTCCCATATCTTATATTTAATTAACTTTATAGACTTTCTGTTCACATTTTCACTTATCTCTAGTATATGGAGCCATGTAGATTGCTTTATTTTTCTTTACCTATGAACTTGTATTTTCAAAATTTTCTGCTCAAAAATGCGAACTCCTCAATGTTATACATTATATTATCTAGGCCTCTGTCATTACAATTTAAACAGCACTAACCCAGTGACTACACCAATGTCACTGTTCAATATGGGTGTATGTGTATATGAGCATATATTTATATATATAATTGAATATATATGCATATGAGATATATATTATATACTATACTGTACATAATTATATATATATAAATAATCATTTTCATCACCTCCACCTGTATCATGCTAGCCCAAGCCACAATCATCTCTCATTTATGCAACTTCAGTTGCCTTACAATTGGTTTTACTGCTTTTACACTTGACTCTCAACTCTATTCTCCACTCAGCAATCAGATTGTTTATTCAAACCATCCTTAATAAAATCCAAAGACTTCAGCTGAGCCTACCAATAAATATATAAAATACACTGTTTTTTGGCTAACTTATTTTTTTTAAATCATTATTCTTCCATATTCTTTGCATTAGTAAATATCTTTTTATCCTTCAAACCTTCACACACACTCAAGCCTCACAGGTTCAGTATTTGCTGTTACCTCTGTCTGAAAACCTCTTACACTTAGATATTTGTTTCCCTCATTCATGCTGTCATGTACCCAAATTTCAACACCTTTGAGGAGGTCTTCAATAGTCTCACTGTGTAAAATACATTATTCCTCATTTCCTATTACCATATCTTTCCTCATTATACTCCTAGAACACATGAATACATTATATTAGATTTATATGTATTTATTTTCTTATTTGTATTCTCACTCTCTTTCTCTGTAATAAGTTAAGCTTCATGAGGGTGGAGATTATATTTTGTTCTCCACTATATCTCTTGTCATATAATAGGAACTCACTGAGTTTTAAATGAATAAATTAGTAGATCTCCAGATGATAGGAAACATATAGTTGTAAAGATTTGATCATACAGATAATAGAAAGAAATTAATTGAATACAAGCCTACATTTTGAATTCAAGCTTAGAAGGGAAAACACAGTAAAGAATAAAATAATAATTAGAATCCTAACATTTAGGCACTGATTTATTGTGAATATCATTACTACTCTTCAAAACCAAAAGACATAACCTAAAGGGATGTAAAAACAGTGGGAAAAGATAGAGAAATATCAGCATTTTAAATGATTTGAAGAACTGTTAAGTATATTGAAAATAAGGCACAAATAAAATACTTAAAAAGACTATAATTAATTTATATACTTTAAATAATGTGTAAATATTTGGATATTTTATACTATTTGATGATGGTTGAATAAATTAGTTTTATATTTGTCACTGTCATTGTTGAGAATTGCAGTATTCTATTCACACTTGCAAAGAAATCATAGCTTATTTAAAAATAGAGTATTGATCATTATTTGTTTAGTCTGTATTCCATTCAAATAGTCTTAATATGTACTAAGCATCTACCTAGTTGAGTCAGTCAATTGCACAGAAATAATTTGTTTGCTTGAATCATGTATTAAAAAATGATATGCAAACAATGATTTAGCCTATAAATATAATTACTTAAATAACAAAAACTTGTAAGACTTTTGCATCAAAATGTAACACAAAATATTTATCACAAAAATAAAACCAAAGGAGTGAAAAATATTAGAGCAAGTATTCTTTCTCTCTAAGAACATTGAGCATTAACATAATTGTAATTTCTCTTTATCCATGTTACATATACATGTCTCCTGCTTTTTTGCTTTCATTAGCTTGGGGTTTCATATTTGGAGGATATGGGTCTTCTTTAGTTTTCATTATATCAGATGACCATAAATTTTGAAAGATAGTGCTGGTTCAAAATGACTTTCAAAACCCATTTGGAAGATTATACTACAAAACATGACCAGGGACTGGAGTTTTCTCATACTGTTTCCAAACAAAACAAACAAAATGTTGACGTGTACCTGCTTACAAAATCTTAGAACCCTGAGTATGTAACTTACACACTTATAAACTTATCTAGAAAAACAGTAGTTTTTTTGTTTTTTAAGAATGAAGGAAAATTTAGATTATTTCATCACATTTGTTCTTTTAAATGATGAGGAAATATACATTTTACCAGCACTTGCTTATCTCATTCATAAGATGTCTTCTCACATTAACCACAGTTAGCACTTAACAGTTTACTTGTTTACTAATCCCTTTAATAAGATTGTTTTATTCACCTTTAGAAATCTCTGTTAGTAAAACTATATTATGCTCCGGGAAACAGAAATAAAGTAATAAAAATTCCAGAAGATATCAGAGTGGTGTGGAGTTAATAATAATGTATATAATAATGTATACAATAATAATAATGTATAATCATTGTTGTGGGAATCTCAACAATGATTATACATTATTATGTTTATTTTAATTACTGATAGGTCCTTTGAGATTAACACTTAAATAAAGGGAGAAATGTTTCTTTATGTCGTGTGCCAAGAGGACTCATAAATAATACATACATATTTGCCAGTTAGTACCTGAATTTTAATCATGTAGTAATGCATTTATACATCTGTTATACGATTTATTATTTGCACCCCAATGAGTAATGAACATGTAAAATTACATTATCTGTAATGCAAAAATTTTAAATTCCAAGAAGGATTTTGTTTCTTTTGTAGATATGTGTCATATCACTAAAAATCCTGGGTTTAAATACAAGAATTAAGTATTATTCTCTACCTATTCCATCTATATAAAATTCACTTTGTGCCATTCATTTTAAAAATGAGGACCTAGATATTAAACTTGAGATCACACACCTCTGAATTGAATAGTCATATTAAAAATGCAATCATTTGGCTGGAATTAAAAGATATATTTACAGAAATATTACTCTGTATATTTATTAGGGGATATATATCTTAATTGGATTGTATGAGCTTGCTTAAATATATTTATCAAAAATGTTAACATTTTTTATTATTTTAAATAATAATTACAAAACAAAAAAAATATATATTTTTAAAAATTTAAACAAGGGAACAGGAAAGTAATGAGTTAAAAATATTCCTAACCCCAATCCTACTACATGGAAGGAAGTTGTCCTGTCCCCTTCCCCCCAAAAAAATACCTTCAAGATTTATAACAATTTGCAGCTCCATCTCTCTATATATCATACATCAGTCTGAATATATTTGGAATGATTCTAGAATGCTTTATATTAGATAGAAATTATATATTCTTGATGTTTATACAGAAGTAAAAAATTAAAGATGACTGAATCTCATGACTTTTATTCCTAGTACTTTTCTTCCTTCATGGTTCATCACTTCACTAAAGTTTTATTTACCACTCCTTGATTTGGTTTTCCAGGAAAACTATTATTTTTCTAAGACCAATTTGGCAATTAAAAATGTCTACAGGAGGTAGGTTGATAATGTAATCAAGTAGAGTGGCCTGAGTTTATCAATGCCTGTATTCCTATAATCAACTACATTCTTGAGCATTTCTTTCCATAACATACAACTGCTATGCAAAACTTTTATTTTCAGAGGTTTATAAAAAAGTAGATCTGAGTGATTTCTCACTTTAGTCTTTCTTAAAATTAAAAAAAAAATGCAAAAAAATAATTTCTACATTTTTACTTGACCACAATGTCAAGGACAAGTGGGGAAAGGAAAGTACTGTGGCAAAAAAGTAACTATGTTTTCCATGCAAAATATGCAGCAACTACTCGGCTCCATGGAAAAGTACAATTCCTATACTATTGGCTTTTCCTTCTTTTTAAAGATAAGCCAAAGATTCTTACTTTGATTTGGAATCTATTGGATTGTGATTTTGGAAACAAATTGTAATTTCTTTAAAACACTGTCTAACATATATAAAATGAGTTAGTGAGTATTGATCTCAATTTTAGAGTTTATTGTATCAATAATTTTTCATAATAATGTCAAATATATTTTTTAACTCCAGCTATGTGTATCAGTATAAAACATCATACTCCTAATATATTTTTGTCTATATAATTCTTAATTTATTTTAATTTTTAGCTTGGTCAGAATTACAAAATACCTTAATTTTATTGATCTTTTATATTTATATATGAGATCTTTGTGTTTTTTTAAATTTATTTTATTGAAGTATAGTTGATTACAATGTTGTGTAAATATCTACTGTACAGTGAAATGATTGTTTTATATACACACACACAAACACACACACACACACACACACACACACATTATTTGTCATATTCTTTTCCATTATGGCTTATCACAGAATATTGCATGTAGTTCCCTGTGCTGTAAAGTAGGACCTTAGAGCTTATCCATTCTATATATAATAGTTTGCATCTGCTAATCCCCAAATCCCAATTTATCCCTTTCCCGCACCCTCCACCCTGCAACCACAAGTCTGTTCTCTATGCCTGTGAGTCTGTTTCTGTTTTGTAGGTAAGTTCATTTGTGTTATATTTTAGATTCTGTATAGAAGTGGCATCATATGGTATTTGTCTTTTCCTTTCTGACTTACTTCACTTAGTATGATAATCTGTAAGTCCATCCATGTTGCTACAAATGGCATTATTTCATTCTTTTTTATGGCTGAGTAATATCCCATTATATATATATATATATATATATATATATATATATATATACCTCATCTTCTTTATCCATTCATCTGTGAATGGACATTTAGGTTGCTTCCATGTCTTGGCTATTGTAAATAATGCTGCAGTGTACATTGGGGTGCATGTAGCTTTTCGAATTATAGTTTTCTCTGGACATATCCCCGGGAGTGGGATTGCAGGATCATATGTCAACTCTATTTTTCATTTTCTGAGGAAGCTCCATACTGTTTTCATTAGTGGCTGCCCCAATTTACATTCCCACAAACAGTGTGGGAGGAATCCATTTTCCCCACACCCTCTCCAGCATTTTTTTTTTTTTTTTCAGTACGCAGGCTTCTCACTGCCGTGGCCTCTCCCGTTGCAGAGCACAGGCTCCGGACATGCAGTCCCAGCGTCCATGGCCCACGGGCCCAGCTGCTCCGCAGCATGTGGGATCCTCCCGGACCGGGGCACGAACCCACGTCCCCTGCATTGGCAGGCGGACTCTCAACCACTGTGCCACCAGGGAAGCCCTCTCCACCATTTTTATTTGTAGACTTTTTAATGATGGCCATTCTGACTAGTGTGAGGTAGTACCTCGTTGTAGTTTTGATTTACATTTCTAATAATTAGTGATGTTGAGCATCTTTTCATGTGCCTGTGGGCCATCTGTATGCCTCCTTTGGAGAAATGTCTATTTAGATCTTCTGCCCAGTTTTCAGTTGGTTTGTTTGTTTTGATATTGAGTTGTGTGAGCTGTTTGTATATTTTGGAAATTAAGTGCTTGTCAGTCTCATGGTTTGCAAATATTTACTCTCATTCTGTAGGTTGTCTTATCTTTTCGCTTTGCTTATGGTTTACTTTGCTTTACAAAAGCTAGTAAATTTGATTCAGTCCCATTTGTTTATTTTTGCTTTTATTTCTATTGCCTTGTGAGACTGACATACCCAAGAAAACATTAGTATGATTTATGTTAGAGAATGTTTTGGCTATGTTCTCTTCTAAGAATTTTATGGTATCATGTCTTATATTTAACTCTTTAAGCCATTTTGAGTTTATGTTTGTGTATGGTGTGAGGATGTGTTCTGACTTCATTGACTTACATGAAGCTGTACAACTTTCCCAACACCCATTTGCTGAAGAGACTCTCTTTTCTCCATTGTATATTCTTGCCTCCTTTGTTGAAGATTAATTGACCATAGGTATGTGGGTTTATTTCTGGGCTCTCTATTCTGTTCCATTGATCTATATGTGTACTTTTCTGCAAACACCACACTGTTTTGATTACTGTAGCTTTGTAGTATTGTCTGAAGTCTGGAAGGGTTATGTATCCTGCTTTGTTCTTTTCCCTCAGGATTGCTTTGGCAATTCTGGGTCTTTTATGATTCCATATAAATTTTAGGATTATCTGTTCTATTTCTGTGAAAAATGTCATGGGTAATTTCATAGAGATTGCATTAAATCTGTAGATTGCTTTGGGTAATATGGCCATTTTAACAATATTAATTCTTCAATACAAGAGCATGGATATCTTTCCATTTCTTTGAATCATTTTTAGTTTCCTTTATTAATGTTTTATAGTTCTCAGTATATAAGTGTTTTACCTCCTTGGACAGGTTTTTTCCTAAATGTTTTTGTGTTTTGTATTTTGTTTTTGATACGATTCTAAAAGGATTTTTTTTTTTTACATTCCCTTTCTGATCTTTCATTGTTAGTGTAAAGAAATGCACCTGATTTCTGTATGTTAATCTTGTGTCCTGCTACCTTGCTGAATTCGTTTTTCAGTTCTAGTAGTTTTTGCATGGAGTCTTTAGGGTTTTCTGTATATAGTATCATGTTACCTGCATAAAATGATGATTTTACTTCTTCCCTTCCAATTTGGATAGCATTTATTTCTTTTTCTTGTATGACTGCTGTGGCTAGGACTTCCAATACTATGTTGAATAGAAGTGGTGGGGGTGGGAATTCTTGTCTTGTTCCAGATTTCAGCAGGAAGGCTTTCAGGTTTTCACCATTGAGAATTATATTGGCTGTGGATCTGTCATAAATAACTTGTATTATGTTGAAATATATTCTCTCTATACCCACTTAGGTAAGAATTTTTATCATCAATGGATGTTGAATTTTATCAAATGCTTTTTTCTTTATTTATTGAGATGATCATATGGGTATTGTCTTTTCTTTTGTTGATGTAGTGTATCACATTGATTGATTTGCATATGTTGAACCATCCCTGTGACCCTGCAATGAATCCAACTTGTTTGTTGTATAACTTTTTGTGTGTGTTGGTGGATTTGGTTTGCTAGTATTTTATTGAGAATTCTTGCATCTATATTCATCAAAGATATTGGCCTGTAATTTTCTTTTTCGGTAGTGTCTCTTTCTGGTTTTAGTATCATGGTGATGCTGGCTTCATAGAATGTCTTTGGGAGTATTCCCTCCTCTTCAATCTTTTGGAAGAGGTTGAGAAGGATCAGTATAAGTTTTTCTTTGTATGTTTGGTAGAATTTACCAGTGAAGTCATCTTGTCCTGGACTTTTCTTTGTAGGGGGTTTTTCTATTACAAATTCTATTGGGCTATTTTCTGTAACATGGAAAAACCTAAACAAACTTTTTGGCCCACCCAATATTTCACTTCTAGTGATCTGTCTGTTAAGTTATCTGTTTCTTCTTGATTCAGTTTTTGTGGGCTGTTGTTTCTAGAAACTTGTCCATTTCTTCTAAGTTGTCAAATTTGTTGGCATACAATTGTACATAGTATTGTTTTTTTTGTTTTGTTTTGTTTTGGTATTTCTGTGGTATCAGTTGTTATTCTCCTTTTTCATTTCTTATTTTCTTTTATGGCATCCTCTCTCTTTTCTTCTTGTGAGCCTGGCCAGAGCTTTGTTAATTTTGTTTGTCCTTTCAAAGAACCAGCTCTTGGTTTTATTGATTTTTTTCTATTTTTTTTTAATTTAATTTTGTTTATATCCTCTCTGATCTTTATCATTTTCTTACTTTTGCTGACGTTAGGTTTTGTTTATTTCTCTTTTTCTACTTCTTTTAGGTGGCAGGTTAGGTTGTTTGAGATTTTTCCCTTTTTTTGAGGAAGACCTGTATTGCTATGAGCTCCCCTCAAAGAACTGCTTTTGCTGCGTCCCAAAGATTTTGTATGGTTGTGTTTTCATTGTCATTTGTCTCAAGGCTTTCCTCTTTCATTTCATCTTTGACCCATTGTTTTTGTTTGGTTTTTTCTTGTTTTTCTGGGTTTCTTGGTAGTGTGTTATTTAGTCTCCATGTAATCATTTTTTTCTCATTTATTTTTCTGTGGTTGATTTGTAGTTTCATGCCATTGTGGTCAGAAAAGATGCTTAAAATAATTTCTATACTCTAAAATTTGTTGAGGTTTGTTTTGTGCCCTAATTTTGTGCCCTAGTATTGCAGTCAATCCTAGAGAATGTTCCATGTGCACTTGAAAAGAATGTGTATCCTGGGAGTGTTTTGGAAGTAATGTCCTGAAAATACCAATTAAATCTAACTTTTATATTGTATCCTTTAGGATCTCTGTTGCCTTATTAATTTTCTGTCTAGAAGATCTGTCAGTTGATGTGAATGGGGTGTTAAAGTCTCCTCAATTTCTCCCTTTATGTCTGTTAATATTTGTTTTATGTACTTGAACGCTCCTATATTAGGTTCATATATATTGACCAGTGTAGTAGTCTCTTCTTGTATTGATCCTTTTATCATCATATAGTGTCTGTCCTTATCTTTCTAAGTCTACTTTTCAACATAGACTTTATGGTTTAAAGTCTATTTTGAAAATCTAGTTTTTCATATACATATATATTATTTTTATATGAAACTGACATTTTAAAATATACTTTGTAAATATTTGCAGTTATCTTTATTAATTTCTTCTTTTAAAATATAAACAGTGCACTTCAGTTTTCAACTGTGATGCAATAATTGATAGAAAACCAACTCTCTTGTAGTTAATGACTAAAAATTCTGACAATAATATAACTAAAGTAAAACACTTATTTGAAGCATTGGAGACATTTTGAGGAAGCCATCATTTGATGGGACCAAAATAACTTAGAAAACCAATGCACATTGAGTGTACATGCTGGTTTTGGTTTGGCTCCATGTGCCAATTCTTTTTTTTTTTTTTTTTTTTTTTTTGCGGTACGCGGGCCTCTCACTATTGTGGCCTCTCCCGTTGCAGAGCACAGGCTCCAGATGCGCAGGCTCAGCGGCCATGGCTCACGGGCCTAGCTGCTCCACAGCATGTGGGATCTTCCTGGACCAGGGCACGAACCCGTGTCCCCTGCATCGGCAGGTGGACTCTCAACCACTGTGCCACCAGGGAAGCCCGTGCCAATTCTTAAGCTGCAGAGGAAAGAAGCTATGGAGTCAAAGTTGCCATTAGGAGGTGATAATCCTACTGAGCTTTCAGGAATAACGTGGGCTGGAACAGGGGGAAAAAAAAGTGAAGCTTAGAGTTGCCAAAGTAGCAGAGCATGATGGGCCCAGATTTCAGGGATAAGGGAAACACAGGGAGATGTGGAGAACATACCACTCTAATATTTTTCTCTCAAAGATGTGTAAGGCTAGGCATTAAAAAATCTGAAAAGAGGTTAGACTTCTGCCTCTGTGAAGACAGAGTATTCATACTTTTCTGAATTCTCTGGCAATGAACAACCCTGGGAATTATACGTTAAGACAAACATAGAATGACTCTAAAAGTTGGACAGAAGAAGGAAGACCAGCTAAGGAACATAGGACCCAAGAAAAAACATAAATGTAAATTTCCTTGGTTAGATTTTTGCCTCATATACCCTAGATTTGGAGTGGAAGAAACCAGCAACCCAGAAGTGCAAACAGAAGTAGATAAAAGTGTCCTGACAAGAGCCTACTTTCTCTAGCCAAATGACAAGAAATACAGAAAACTTAAAAAAAAAAAAAAAAAAAGAAATACAGAAAACTAGCAAGACAAAAATAATTTAGAAAGTAAATGCAAAATACCACAAACACAAAAAATTTTGGCTCCATACTCACCCATGCCAAGAAAGGCCAACTGAGAAACTTAGAACCATCCTACACTGCCTAGGTGATGTCAAAGAAAGCTGAGTAGGGAGCCAGGGACTTTTATCCCCACCAGGCAGTGACATAGTGAAGATATGATGGCTTTCTTTAACATGTGAATTTAGGACAAATGGATGTCCATTAGAAAAATAATGAATCTTGACCCCTACCACAGACATAACATCAATTTTAAATGGATCATAGACCTAAATGTGATGGTAAAACAATAATGTTTTGAAATATAATCATAGGTCAATACCTTTATTAACTTTGAGTAGTAAACAATATATTAAACAGGGAATAAGTGTACTAACCATAAAAGAAATACTTGATAAATTGAGCTACATTAAAATCATGAACTTAGGTCTTCAAATATTACCATTAAGAGGGTGATTTGGCAAACCACAGAGTGAAAGAATATATTTGCAATACATATGTTTGATAACATATTCTGTGCAGAATATATAAAGAAGCAAAATAAATCAATAACAGAAAGAGGAACACAGTAGGAAAAAAGGAGAAGTAGCCATGTAAGGATGTATCATCAAGGTTGCTGCTGTAGGCAACAGGGGCTCAATTGATGTATTGGAAGCTGAATAATTTTTCATTCTCCAATTTTGAGAATTACAGTTGGGGAGGCGGGATTAACTGCTCCACATTTTTAAGCTGCACTTATACACAAGGAGAAATAGTTCTGTTGTTGATAGAGAATGCTTTGAGGGAGAATGTAGAAAGATGCATGGCATTCCTGAGACATTGTTAGTGAGAGAATTAGACCTGTCCATAACAGCTGCATCCCAAATTAAAGACTGAGGGACATGATGCTGGGCACTGATGAAGTCAGCTGCATCATCAGTTAGATACAGTGCTAAAAAAAAAAACCATGAACTAAAGAGTAGAGGAGGACATAATGTAAAAGATTTACCCTGGACTCTTCTGTGAAAGTGGACAGTTTCTACATTTTTTCCCTTTTGGGCTAGTGTAACCATTATTTAACTGTCCATGCAATGCAGGATGGTGCCTGTATTAAGTCACTGTTTCTATTTTTCATGAATTTTTGTCATGTATTATATTTATTATCAAGTGTTATCATAGCTACATAAAAATTTCAAAGTAAAATTTGGATCTCAAACAAAAGAGGATGAATATTTTGAACAAGAATATAAATTAGCACTTAATATTTGTCTAATTATGGATATATATATATATATACATTCAAGACCACACATAATTTTTTTAACATTCCATTTGACTGTGGAAGTGTTTAAGGTGTAAGACAAAATTAATGTAGAAAAAACATCAGAGTTTAGCTTTTACATTTGTTTCTACCCCAAATATGATTTAAAAAAATTATACTCCATGTTTGTACATGAAATGGAATTACAGAAAAAAAATGTTTTACAAATTCATTCCTACCAGCTCTTTGTAAAAGCAGAAACAATCCAGCAAGTTTAAAATCGTCTTTAAAAATGTTAAGTATATTCATAAATTCCTACTTTCTCAATATGTAGTTATCGGAGTAGTCAGTTCTGCTACTTTACACAGATGTATACTCTAGAGTCTGTGGCAAACACTTTCCAGTACACTTACATATGTTTTCCTTATAAAGCTAGAATTATTTAAGTAGGACATTTATTTTACACATCATACTATTGACATTTATATCTTAGCACTGATTACACATAACCACAGCAAATTGGGATGAGGGTCATGTATTGCTATTTAACAATTATTGTTTGAATTTTTCTTTAGTGATTCTTTAATGACTGTAAACTCAAAACAGAAAGCACTTATGACAAAAATAATATACCAAATAGTACATATAGATGTAAGTTCTTATTTCCAAAATTGAGTAGACAAAGAAATTCTGACTACAACAATAATCTAAGAAGACTAAATTATTTTGAAACTTCATCAATGTCTCAAGTATAAATAAAAAATTTTTCAGTGGTGATAAGTCCTCAATAACATTGATTGATCCACATTTTTAAGGGCAAAACCAGCCATATTTCAACAGGGAGTTTAGACATTGATATATTTATCACATGGACACCTTTCTGGTTCAGCTCATACAACAGTGAAATGTTGCCTTTGTGAGAATTTACAACCATAATATATTCATAGCTCATCCTTTTATTTATTGAAGAAGTCTCCTGAATACTAGCAAAGTTATAAATGGTGAATTAAATCACAAAAATGTAGTTGCAATTCAATCTAAGGCTTCCCTTAAAGTTAAAGACAAGCAAAGAAGGTTTGGAAAATGATTATCAGTAACAATTTGGTTTTATAGCTTAATAATTTTATAAAAGTGAAATATATAAGGTAAAGTTACTTAATTAGCTAATGCATTGGGGGAAAATTCTTCAGAAACTCAGGGTATGTATTTGAGGTGAGAAATCTACCTGATAGCTTTTAGTGTGTGCAGCAGGGTATAGCTCTATACAGTTTTTACTTTGATTATAATGTGAATCAATAAGGAAATAGATGTTGAAACAAAGTCTTAGAATAAATCATTTTTGTCTATTAAATTTAGATAATATGATTAACAGACTAACTTGTGCCTAAACAAGGTTCTAACAATGTGGAATTCATACTTCTTTTCCAAAATTATTTTTGAACTTCAACAAAAGTATTTAAAATAACTATAAGTCATGCTATTAACTAAATATACCTGTAACTAAATTCATTAGTAATAGTAATATCTACACCAAGAAATAGCTAAAAAATGTTTTCAATATATTTTTACAGAAGAAATTTATTTATAGAAATGTAAATAAACTCAATTTTCTAATATAAAATAAAAATTAATAATTTTGATCTGGCTACACTCAGACACTATTCTTTGCATTACAAATGCACAAAAGACAGAAGGTTACCTAGAATAGAAATATATTTTAGTCATTTCATACACAAATATTTTTTGAAATTGCTGTAATTTATGAATTGATAGTAAATCCCATGATGTAAAAGTTTAAATAGCACAAAAAAAGTGATAAAGTGAAATGCGTTCTTAGCCACTATACACCTCAGGTGCCACATTCTCCTCCCCAAATCTACTGTCATGAAAACAGAATCCAGAAATAATAATAAAAATAAAAATATATAACTTATGCTTCACAAAATATCCACATATACAGTTGTATGGAACTTAGAGAAGAAGAGAGGTATTGTATTTTTCAGAGAAGAATATGGGTATTAATGCATTTGGGAACAAGAAAAAGCAAACATAAATATAGATCTTAAAAACTTATAGTTAAACACAAGAAAAAAATAAGATAGTACATAAGTTATCTAAACTTATATAATTGAAAGAACCTTCAGTCTATCAAATGGAAGACAGGAAAAAAGGAACAAAGCAGGAAAATTGTATAAAAAGGGCCATATATGATAGTTGACATAAATCCTAAATTAATTCTAATAATAAATATTGATGTGATAAAACTTACTAACTAAAGAAAAGAAAATCTCAGACTGATGACACAAGAAGTTGCTGCAGCAATAAAGAATCATTTAAACTTAAAAGATATAGGGGGTTAGATAGCCTCATCCTCCAGGGGGCAGACAGCGGAAGCAAGAAGAACTACAATCCTGCAGCCTGTGGAACAAAAACCACATTCACAGAAAGATAGACAAGATGAAAAGGCAGAGGGCTCTGTATCAGATGAAGGAACAAGATAAAAGCCCAGAAAAATAACTAAATGAAGTGGAGATAGGCAACCTTCCAGAAAAAGAATTCAGAATAATGAAGGTGAAGATGATCCAGGACCCCAGAAAAACAATGGAGGCAAAGATCGAGAAGATGCAAGAAATGTTTAACAAAGACCTAGAAGAATTAAAGAACAGACTAACAGAGATGAACAATACAATAACTGAAAGGACAACTACACTAGAAGGAATCAATAGCAGAATAACTGAGGCAGAAGAACAGATAAGTGACCTGGAAGACAAAATGGTGGAATCACTACTGCAGAAGAGTATAAAGAAAAAAGAATGAAAAGAAATGAAGACAGCTGAAGAGACCTCTGGGACACTATTAAACACAACAACGTTCGCATTTTAGGGGTCCCAGAAGGAGAAGAGAGAGAGAAAGGACCAGAGAAAATATTTGAAGAGATTATAATCAAAAACTACGCTAACATGGGAAAGGAAATAGCCACCCAAGTCCAGGAAACACAGCAAGTCCCATACAGGATGAATCCAAGGAGAAACATGACGAGACACATAGTAATCAAATTGGCAAAAATTAAAGACAAAGAAAAATTATTAAAAGCAGCAAGGGGAAAACGACAAATAACATACAAGGGAACTCCCATAAGGTTAACAGCTGATTTCTCAGCAGAAACTCTGCAAGCCAGAAGGGAGTGGCATGATTACTTAAAGTGATGAAAGGGAAGAACCTACAACCAAGATTACTCTAACCAGCAAGGATCTCATTGAGGTTTGAAGGAGAAATCAATAGCTTTACAGACAAGCAAAAGCTAAGAGAATTCAGCACCACCAAACCAGCTCTACAACAAATGCTAAAGGAACTTCTGTAAGTGGGAAACACAAGAGAAGAAAAGAACCTACAAAAACAAACCCAAAACAATTAAGAAAATGGTCACAGGAACATACATGTTGATAATTACCTTAAAGGCGAATGGATTAAATGCTCCAACCAAAAGACACAGGCTTGCTGAATGGATACAAAATCAAGACCCATATATGTGCTGTCTACAAAAAACCCACTTCAGACCTAGGGACACATACAGACTGAAAGTGAGGGGATGGAAAAAGATATTCCATGCAAATTGAAATCGAAAGAAAGCTGGAGCAGCTATACTCATATCAGATAAAATAGACTTTAAAATAAAGAATGTTACAAGAGACAAGGAAGAACACTACATAATGATCAAGGGATCAATCCAAGAAGAAGTTATAACAATTATAAATATATATGCACCCAACATAGGAGCACCTAAATACATAAGGCAACTGCTAACAGATATAAAAAGGAAATCGGCAGTAACACAATAATAGTGGGGGACTTTAACACCTCACTTACACCAATGGACAGATCATCCAAAATGAGAATAAATAAGGAAAGAGAAGCCTTAAATGACACAATAGACCAGATAGAATTAATTGATATTTATAGGACATTCAATCCAAAAACAGTAGATTACACTTTCCTGTCAAGTGCGCACAGAACATTCTCCAGGATATATCACATCTTGGGTCACAAATCAAGCCTCAGTAAATTTAAGAAAATTGAAATCATATCAAGCATCTTTTCTGAACACTACGCTATGAGATTAGAAGTGAATTACAGGGAAAAAATGTAAAAAAGCAAAAACACATGGAGGCTAAACAATACATTACTAAATAATCAAGGGATCACTGAAGAAATCAAAGAGGAAATCAAAAAATACCTAGAGACAAATGACAATGAACACAAGTTGATCCAAAACCTATGGGATGCAGCAAAAGCAGTTCTAAGAGGGAAATTTATAGCTATACAAGCCTACCTCAAGAAAAAAGACAATCTCAAGTAAACAATCTAACCTTACACATAAAGGAACTAGAGAAAGAAGAACAAACAAACCCAAAGTTAGCAGAAGGAACAAAATCATAAAGATCAGAGCAGAAATAAATGAAATACAAACAGAGAAAACAATAGCAAACATCAATAAAACTAAAAGCTGGTTCTTTGAGAAGATAAACAAAATTGATAAACCATTAGCCAGACTCATCAAGAAAAAGAGGGAGAGGACTCAAATCAATAAAATTAGAAATGAAAAAGGAGAAGATACAATGGACACCACAGAAATACAAAGCATCCTAAGAGGCTACTACAAGCAACTCTATGCCAATAAAATGGACAACCTGGAAGAAATGGACAAATTCTTAGAAAGGTATAACCTTCGAAGACTGAACCAGGAAGAAACAGAAAGTATGAACAGATGAATCACAAGTAATGAAATTGAAACTGTGATTAAAAAGCTTCCAACAAATGAAAGACCAGGACCAGATGGCTTCACAGGTGAATTCTGTCAAACATTTAGAGAAGAGCTAACACCCATCCTTCTCAAACTCTTCCAAAAAATTACAGAGGAAGGAGCACTCCCAAGCTCATTCTATGAGGCCACCATCACCCTGATACCCAAACCAGACAAAGATACTACAAAAAAATAAAATTACAGACCAATATCACTGATGAATATACATGCAAAAATCCTCAAGAAAATACTAGCAAACAGAATCCAACAACACATTAAAAGTATCATACATTATGATCAAGTGGGATTTATCCCAGGGATGCAAGGATTCTTCAATATATGCAAATTAATCAATGTGGTACACCGTTTAACAAATTGAAGAATATAAACCATATGATCATCTCAATAGATGCAGAAAAAGCCTTTGACCAAATTCTACACCCATTTATGATAAAAACTCTACAGAAAGTGGGCATAGAAGGAACCTGCCTCAACATAATAAAGACCATATACTACAAACCCACAGCAAACATCAATCTCAATGGTGAAAAACTGAAAGCATTTCCTCTAAGATCAGGAACAAGACAAGGATGTCCACTCTCACCACTGTTATTCAACATAGTTTTGGAAGTCCTAGCAACGGCAATCAGAGAGGAAAACAAAATAAAAGGAATACAAGTGGAAAAGAAGAAGTAAAACTGTCACTGTTTACTGATGGCATACTATACATAGAAAATCCTAAAAATCCCACCAGAAAGCTACTAGAGCTAACCAATGAATTTGGTTAAGTTGTGGGATACAAAATTAATGCAAAGAAATATCTTGCATTCCTATACACTAATGATGAAAAATCTGAAAGAGAAAATAAGCAAACACTCTCATTTCCCATTGCAACAGAAAGAATAAAATACCTAGGAATAAACCTACCTAAGGAGACAAAAGACCTGTATGCAGAAAACTATAAGACACTGATGAAAGAAATTAAAGATGATACCAACAGATGGAGAGATATACCATGTTCTTGGATTGGAAGAATCAATATTGTGAAAATGACTATACTACCCAAAGCAATCTACAGATTCAATGCAATCCCTATCAAATTACCAATGACATTTTTTACGGAACTAGAACAAATCATCTTAATATTTGTATGCAGACACAAAAGACCCCAAATAGCCAAAGCAGTCTTGAGGGAAAAAATGGAGCTGGACGAATCAGACTCCCTGACTTCAGACTATACTACAAAGCTACAGTGATCAAGACAATATGGTACTGGCACAAAAACAGAAACATAGATCAATAGAACAAGATAGAAAGCCCAGAGAGAAACCCATGCAGCTATGGTCAACTAATCTATGACAAAGGAGGCAAAGATATACAATGGAGAAAAGACAGTCTCTTCAATAAGTGGTGCTGGGAAAACTGGACAGCTACATGTAAAAGAATGAAATTAGAACACTCCCTAACACCATACACAAAAATAAACTTAAAATGTATTTGAGACCTAGATGTAAGACTGGACACTATAAAACTTTTAGAGGAAAACATAGGGAGAACACTCTTTGACATAAATCACAACAAGATCTTTTTTGATCTACCTTCTAGAGTAATAGAAATAAAAACAAAAATAAACAAATGGGACCTAATGAAACTTCAAAGCTTTTGCACAGCAAAGGAAACCATAAACAGGACAAAAAGACAACCCTCAGAATGGGAGAAAATATTTGCAAACGAATCAACGGACAAAGGATTAATCTCCAAAATATATAAACAGCTCATGCAGCTGAATATTAAAAAAACAAACAACCCAATCCAAAAATGGGCAGAAGACCTAAATAGACATTTCTCAAAAGAAGACATACAGATGGCCAAGAAGCACATGAAAAGCTGCTCAACATCACTATTTATTAGAGAAATGCAAATCAAAACTACAATGAGGTATCACCTCACACCAGTTAGAATGGGCATCATCAGAAAATCTACAAACAACAAATGCTGGAGAGGGTGTGGAGAAAAGGGAACCCTTTTCTGCTGTTGGTGGGAATGTAAATTGGTACAGCCACTATGGAGAACAGTATGGAGGTTCCTTAAAAAACTAAAAATAGAATTACCATATGATCCAGCAATCCCACTACTGGGCATATACCCAGAGAAAACCATAATTCAAAAAGACACACGCACCCCAATGTTCATTGCAGCACTATTTACAATAGCCAGGTCATGGAAGCAACCTAAATGCCCATCGAAAGACGAATGGGTAAAGAAGATGTGGTACATATATACAATGGAATATTGCTTAGCCATGGAAAGGAACAAAATTGAGTCATTTGTTGAGACGTGGATGGATCTGGAGACTGTCATACAGAGTGAAGTAAGTCAGAAAGAGAAAAACAAATATTATATATTAATGCATGTATGTGGAACCTAGAAAAATGGTACAGGTGAATCGGTTTGCAGGGCAGAAGTTGAGACACAGATGTAGAGAACAAACGTATGGACACCAAGGGGGAAAACCACGGTGGGGTGGGCATGGTGGTGTGCTGAACTGGGCGATCGGAATTGACATGTATACACTGATGTGTATAAAATTGATGACTAATAAGAACGTGCAGTATAAAAAACAAACAAACAAACAAAAAACAGTAGTACTAAACTTTCTTTGGGTTATTTGTATGGAAATATGTTAATATAAATGTTTCAGACATTGCATGAAATTTCTAAAAATCTTATATGTTCTGGTATAATGTTATGTCATAATTCTAGTTATTACTTTAAAATGTGTATCTCAGAAATAACTAAAAAAAAGTAAAAATAAATAAATAAACTGAAGTCTTCCTTTAACAACAAAAAAAAAAGATATTGGGGGGTTCAAATATGAAGGAATAGAAAAGACATAACAAGGACATATGACCTAAAAGAAAACTAAGTTACTGATGTCAGTATCCTAAAATAAGAAAATTAAATGGTAGGAAAAAAATTTCTCTAAAGTGCAAGTGGTTCGGGGAGGGATATAATCTGTAATTAAATAATAGCTCACATAATACTGCAATAAAGAGCAAATATAAATGTGGCAATATAGCCTTAAAATATTTAAGGCAACAATTTTATAATAAAGAACAATTACAGGCAAACACCTTATCTTCATCTCTTAAATGGATAGCAACATTTTCCCACCATTCCTCTGTGCAGGATCTCCATGTATATATACCATTCCACTTTCTCTTATCTAATGAAATCATCTTACCAACAATTACCTTCTTTGTCTCCTCCATCATCAGGTTGTTGTTTCTTGTATGTGTTTTTTGTTGTTTTTTTCATATCTGCTAGAGCATTCCTATCAACATTAAAAAAAAGTTTTTTTCTCATGATCTTAGGATACTCTTGACACTGTCTCATTATATACAACTCTATTTCTTTGTTTCTTATGTTACAAAGCTCCTCAAACATCATTGCTATATACATGGTCTCCAATTCCTTATCACCCACTTTTTCTGAAGTCCACTCTAATCAGGCTGTCCTTTCAAGTAATGAACAGAAACTCTAAAGTTAAGGTAATAATTGACTTATGCGTTGCCAAACTTAGTGGCAAAATTTCAGTCCTGTTGTACTTCTGAAATTAACAGGGCAATTCACTCACTCTTTTATATCTTATCTTTGCTTATAAGATACCACCATTTTCTCATGTTCTTCATACCACAGACTCTGATCCTTTACAATCTTCTTTGCTTGTTTCTCCTCTTCTTCCCAACGTAAGTATTAAATCTCTGCTACTGATTTCTATGTAGGTTTATTCGCTTGATGATGTTTTTCAGGCTCATGACTTTAAATACTGTTTGTATGCTAAGTTATTCCAAGCTCAAACTTATTTCTTTAGAGCTTTCTTGATTTTTGATTCTCTGAGTGTCTAGTAGATATCTGAAACAAAAAAAAGTCCAAATAACTCTGATTATCAGTCTCCTAAAAAAACCAAAAAACAAAAAAATGTTGTCCATTTTAGCTACTTACTCATCTCTGTAAAAAACATGTGTCATTGACTTTTCTTTTACACCCATATTGAATCCATCAATACATTCTGTTGGCTTTACCTTAATAATATAGTTAGAATCACACCAGTCAAGCATCTAAACGTGAAAACTACAATGTCGGAGATGAAAAATATACAGGCTGGAATTAGCAGTACATTAGAAATTTAGAAGAAAAGATGAGTAAGCTTGAAGACAGTAATATAAACTATCCAGAATCAAACACACACTTTCAAAAAAATGAAGATAAAAAACAATAAAAAGAATATTAGTGAGTTTTGGTAGAAATTCCAAAGACCTAGTATGCATGTAATTGAGTCTCTGAAAGAGAGGAAGAGAGAGATGCAGCAGTGTGGTGGCTAATTTTATGTGTCAACTTGAAGAATATTTTTGAATGAGATTAACATTTAAATCAGTAGACTACTAGTAAGCAAATTGCTTTCTATAATATGGAAGGATTCTTCCAGTAAATTGAAGGCCTGTAGAACAAAAAGATCTGCCTCCCTGAGCAAGAAGGAGTTCTTCAGCAAATGGATTTTAGACTTCATTTGCACCATCAACTCTCTTGGGTCTCTGCCTGCTGGGCATGATAGTAAAACTGCACCATTGACTCTCCTGGGTCTCTAGTGTTTCTAGTAAAGACCGCTAGTTTCTAGTAAAACTGCACCATTGACTCTCCTGGGTCTCTAGTGTTTCTAGTAAAGACTATAGAGGTAGTTTGCTTTCAGCTGACAAAGTCAATAATACACCTTCACTGTCCTATATTAATTCTCCAGTCCTATATCATATTTAATTCATAGGGATCTTGACCACCTTTCCCTTGTATCACAGTGAGTGATTCATTACATGAATGATATTATGCTGATTAGACCTAGTGAGCTAGAAGCAGCAACTGCTACAGACTTATTAAGACACCCAAGAGAGTGGGAAATAAATCTGAGAAAAATTCGAGGGTGTTCTACCTCAGAGAAATTTCTAGATGGCCCTCCTACAACCAAAAAGTTCCTTTTTCTTGGAACTCCTCTAGTGGGCCTCTTTCAGTTTTAGAGACAATGTATTCTTTATTTGGATGTGTTTTTTTGCCCATTATCGAAGTGACATAAAAAGCTTCTAGTTTTGAGTGGGACCCAGGATAAGAGAGCTTTGCAAAAGTTCCAGGCTGCTATGCAAGCAGGTCTGCCACTTGGGCCATATGATATAGTGCATCCAATGGTGCTGGAAGTGTCATTGGCAGACTGGGATGCTATTTGGAGTCTTTGGCTAACCCTTATAGGTAAATCAGAGTGCAAGTCCTTAGGATTTTGGAGCAATGCTGTACAATCCTCTGCATATAATTATTCTCCTTTTGAGAAATAGCTTTTGGCCTGCTAGTGGGCATCAGTAAAGGCTAAATGCTTAAACAGTGGGCCACCAAGTTACCATGAAACTTGAGCTGCCCCTCATGAACTAGGTGTTATCTGACCCACTAAGCCATAAAGTTGACCATGCATAGCAGCATTCCATCATCAAATGGAAGTCATCTATATGAGACTGGGCCCAAGCAGACACTGAAGGTACAAGTAAGTTATATGAAAAAGTGGCCTAAATGCCCATGGTCTCCATGCTTGCCATACCATCTTCTCTACTCCAATGTGTTCATCAGCTTGGATTACTATAACAAATTACCATAGAATGGGTAGCTTAAACAACAAACATGTAATTCTCATAGTTCTGGAGGCTGGGATGTCCAAGATCAAGGTATAGGCAGATTTGATTCTGGTGAGAGCCTACTTCCTGATTTGCAGATGGCCACCTTCTCATTGTGTCCTCTCATGGCAGAGAGCAGAAAGCAAAGTTAAACTGTCCTGTCTTTTCTTATTTGGGCACTAACCTCATTTATATGAGGGCTCCACCCTCAAGATCTATTTACCTCCCAAAGGGCCCACCTCCTAATACTATCACAACGTGGTATAGGATTTCAACATATGAATTTTGGTGGGACACAAACATTCAGTCCATAGTACCCAGCCTGCACCTATTCCCTCATGAGGAATTCCTTCCATCAGTTGACAGGGAAGAAAAAACTTGGGCTTGGTTTATAGATGGTTCTGCATGATGTGCAGGCATGACACAAAAGTGAATAGCCTCAACACTATAGCCACTTTTTCTGACTTCCCTGAAGGACAGTGGTAAAGGGACCTCCTGCAAGTAGACAGAAATTCAAACAGTTTACTTTGCCTGAAAGGAGAAATGGCAGATGTGTGATTAAATACCATTTCGTGGGCTGCGGCCAGTGTTTCAGCTGGATGGTCAGAGACTTGGAAGCAACATGACTGAATATTTGGTGACAAAGAATTCTGGGGAATAGATGTGTAGATAGACCTCTCTTAATGGCAAAAATTGTGAAGATATTTGTGCCCCATGTCATTGCTCACCAAAAGGTAAGTTCAGCAGAGAAAGATTTTAATCATAAAGTAAATAGGATGACTTGTTCTATAGATACCAGTGAGTTCTTTCCCCAATCACACTTGTCATTGCTCAGGTGACAAAATTGGCCATGGTGTCAGGGATGGAGGTTATGCATGGACTCAGGAAAGTAGACTTCCATGTACCTGGACACAGCTGCTGCTGAGTGCCCAATATGCCAGCATTAGGACCAACACCAAGTCCTTGATTTGACACCATTCCCCAGGATAATCAGCCAGCTACCTAATGGCAAGTTGATTACATTGGACTGCTTCTGTCACAGGAGAAGTCTTTTGTTCTTAGTGAAATAGATATTTACTCTGGACATAGATTTTCCTTTCCTACATGCAGTACTTCTAACAAAACTGCTGTACGTGGAATTACGCAGTGTCTTATTTACCATTATAATATACAGGCTTTTAATCAAAGAACTCACTTCAAAGCAAGTGAAGTGTGGGAATGGACCCATGCTCATAGAATTTATTTGTCTTACCATATTACCCACTATCCTGAAGCAGCTGGCTTGATAGAACTGTGGAAGGGCTTTTTGAAGACTCAGTCACAGTGGTAGCTAGGGGGCAATGTCTTGCAAGCCTGGGGCAATGTTATCAGGAGGCTGTATAGGCTCTGAAGCAGTGTCCAATATATGGTACTGTATCTCCCATAGCCAAGATACAGAGGTTCAGGAATCAAGGTGTGAGAAAAGGATTGCCATCATTCACTATTACCCCTAATGACTCACTAACAAAATTTTTGCTTCCTGTCACTGTGAACTTATGCTCTGCTGGCATAAAGGTCTTAGTTCCAAAGGGAGAAATGCTTCCACCAGGAATGCATTCCACCAGCAATTATTTCAATAAACTGGAAGTTAAGACTGCCACAAGGCAATTTTGGACTTCTCATGCCTCTGCATCAGTAGACAAAAGGAGTTATTATACAGTCTGGGTAATTGATGATGACCACCAAGGGGAAATTGAACTGTTACTCCACAATGGAGGTAAGGAAGAATATGTCTAGGATAATTGAAATCCCCTAGGGTGTCTCTTATCATTACCATGCCTTGTGATTAAAATCAGTGGGAAACTGCAACAACCCAATTCTGGTAGAACTGTTATTGGTCCATACCCTCAGGAATGAAGGAAGGAAAGAGGCTTATTTCCATTTTAATTTTAACAAAGTTTAACTTATCAAATTTTCCTTCATGGATAGTATTTTTGGTGTTGCAAAAACTCACCAGCCAACCAAATGTCATGCATATTTTCTGCAATGTTTTTATCCAGAAGCTTATGGTTTTACATTTTGAATTTAGGACTATAATGCATTTTAAGTTAATTTTTATGTAATAAGGCATCTAGGTTCAATTGTTATACATAGGCATCCAATTGTTCTAGTTCCATTGGTTGAAATCTCCCCCTTTTTCCATTGAACCCCTGTGTTCTTTTGTCAAAAATCAGTTGACTATATTTATGTGGGTCTATATCTGGGCTCTCTATCATGGTTTTTTGATCTGTTTGTTTATTCTCTTACCAATATCATGTGCTCTTGACTGCACTAGTTGTATAGTCTTGACATTGGATAGTAAGTTCCCTAATTTTGTTCTTTTATATAATTTTGACTATACTGTGTCCTTTGCCTCCCCGTGTACAGTTTAGAATCAGTCTGTGGATATCCACAAAATAGTTTACTGGGATTTTTCCATTGCATTGAATTTATAGATCAAATTTGGGGGAATTGACATCTAAAAATATCAAATCTTCCAATCTATGTTTCCAATCTATGCTCCAATCTATGCAAAATACACCTCCATTTATTTAGAATTTTTTTAATTTCTTTTTTTCAGTGATTTGTAGTTTTCCATGTGTAATTCCTATGCACACTTCTTAGATCTGTACATAAATACTTCATTATCATGGTGCTATTGTGAATGTTATTTTTAAAAGTTGCAAATTCAGTAGTTTATTGCTACTGTATAGGAAAGCAATTTCATTTTTACATATTAGCATTATATTTTGCAACCTTGCCAAACAAGCTTATTAGAGTACTTGGAGAGGTGTTTTTTGTTTGTTTGTTTGTTTTCTGTATATTTTCTGAGGTTTTTCTACCCTGAAATCAGTGAAAATGAATTGAAAATCATTTCATCTGCAAATGAACACAATTTTATTTTCTTTCGTGTCTGCATCCTTTTATTTTTCTTCCTTTGTTGCCCTAGTTAGGTCTTCTAATATGATGTTGAACAGGAGTAGGAAGGAAGGCATCCTTGCCTTTCTCCCACTCTTAGAAGGAAAGTAGTTGTCTCTCACCATTAAGTATCATGTATCTATAGGTTTTTGTGTATAACCTGTTTTTCTGGTAAGGGAGTTCTATTCCTAGTATTTTGGGAGTTTTTAATCACAAATACCTGTTGAATTTTGCTGAATACTTTCTATGCATCTTATGATTTTTCTTACACAATCTGCTAACCTCACAAATTGCATTTATTTATTCATTAATATTGAACCAGCCTCCTATTCTTGAAATAAACCACACGTGGTTGTGATATATTAGTCTTCTACATTTTATTTGATTTGATTTGATAGTATTTTGTTAAGGATCTTTGCATCTATGTTCATCTGTAATAAAATTTGATAGTTTCCTTCTAGTTAGAAAAATGTTGATTACTGAAATATGAAAGAGATAGTATCAGATAAATTCATGTACTAAATAATAATATCACCATGCAAAAAATATGCTATTATGGATCAAACTAATTTCCACAAAAATTAGGTAGTACATAATGTATATGTTTTACATTCAAAAATTATTTTTAATGTGTCTATTATTTTAAAATACTGTGTTTGTATAGTGTGTAAGTGTAGGAATTTCCTGGATGATGTAAAATAAAATACGAAGGTAGGGTAACATAGTTCAGATAAACATTATTGTATGGGAACAAAGATCATTGGCTCTAGAGTTAGAACATTTAAAGTGTGAATCCTGGCTCTAACATTGTATGAACCTTGAAAAATTCTTTGCTGTATTATCAGGTCAATAGAACAAGTAATCCTATTTCACTCATGGGATTGTTCTGAGATTATATGACATAATGTTTTTTAAATCACCAGTATGGTTCTGACACATAATTATGTATATTCATTTACTCAGCAAACATTTATTGAATGTCTGTTCTTCTACCATAGTTAATCAGTAAAAATTGAAAATAAAGAAGCCATTATTCTAGTTGTAAAGATGAATATGGTTAGTAATTATGAAAATGGTAATTTGATGAATAAAGGTTTGTGACAATTAATCAAAGCCTTTTGTGATTTGACTGAAAGAATGCCAGACAGAAACATTCTGCCTGGCAGAATGTTTCTTCCCAAAGTTTCAGTAAGCTATGGAGTGACCACAACCTAGCAACCTGAATTTTCAATTATTAGTCCTGAAATATGTGGAATTATATGTTTGGAAAGATGTTACTTTTGCCACAAATCTGTGTTTTTACTAATCTGGATAAAAAATATATTTTAAGAAATAAATTCAGTTTTCATACTCTATTATCATAATTGCCAAACAAATAAGCAACTGATAAATAAATCTAAACACTTTAAAATAACAAGTTTAAGTTATCTACATTTTAAACAAATATATTAACTAAATACAAATTCTTTGACAGCCTGATACTTCAATGAAACTTGAAAAGAAAACTAAATATATGAACTTTTAGTATAGTTGAAGTGTTACTTAAACTAATGTAAAGGGGACTGATTTAATAATTCTGTTGCTATGTATTCTTTAAAGTTCTTTATTCTGTAAAGTCTGAATTTTGACAATGATTTCACCTAATTTTGAATAGTTGAATTTTAAAATTATACTACTACATGTAATAGTAGATATCTTTGTATAGGGATGGAACCCTAACACATAAGAGGAATTAGAATACAGGAACCCTCAATAAAAAAACCCTCAAAAGACAGGTTGACCTGAGTATTAAGGTGAAATGTCAGCAAATTTATGACATCCAAAAAATTTAAAATAACAATTCAAAACAGAGAAGAAAAACAACAATTAAAATCAGTTTACGTGAAATGGTATATAAAAAACATACAAAAATAAATGTGATCTCATGAGAACTCACAAGTAGAGAGAAAAATATCTGTGGCATGCGTGAGGTCAGTACAAAGTAATACATATGATTAGTTTGGGGCTTCTGTACCAAAATAAATGAATAAATGAAAATGGAGCAAATTGTAGAGAATGTAAGGGAAAATATTATTACCAAAGTTTTATCTAAACAGTCAGATTTTGAGTGTGATAACATACAGAGCTGAAAAAAATAAAAACTCTGGCTAAGGAAAAATATAAAAACAAAGCTAAAGAATTTGTTGTTTTCCTTCCTTTTCTTCAGATGTAAGTAATGAAGCATGGTCCAGATCGATCCAGTGGTTCCTACTCTAAATGAAGAGAATGGAAACAGATACTTTCCATCACATTTTATTAGAAACCCCATGTCCCTCCTTATATTGCTGAACGTGGGTCCACAGGTTTTATTCTAACATTTTCATTTGGAACCTGTTTTATTTTTTTCATAGCACTACATAGGTGGGTATAAAAGCAATGAAAAACTATACTAAGCAAATTTATCATCGTTAATTTTGGGGGAATACTTTCATACAGATGTGACGCTTGAAGTATAACTAGACTCTAATTAGATCAAGAGTATAAGCAAGGCATTTAAATTAATGGAAACAACGTAGACAAAACTCTCTGACAGGTAGACTGCCTTAAACAGAAAGGAGGTTATAGTGGGAAAATTTTGCATATCATAGAATCCCAAATTTTCAGAGCTAGAAAAACTTGAGAATTTACGCTAACTTCCCAATTTTCCTCAGTGGGAAAACTGACAATCAGACAGTTAAGAATTCTTCCGTATAACAGATAGGCAATACAGAAAAACAACTATAACCATGTTCAAGTTTCTTGACTCCAAGTCTAATATCTTTATACTCTCACCAAGGTGAAGATTGCAGGTGACTTATGTTTTGCACACCCGTGTGCAGGTGACTTAAATATTTTTCCTTTATACATTCTAAGACCCAAGCCTCTTTATGAAGTGTGATTTATATTACTATATTAAAAGGAAAATTTTAATTCAATGTATTTTTTTAAAACGCGTATTTTTCACTAAATATCAATAACTGTATGAAAATGAACACCTCTTCTTCCATCTCCTGGACCATAAGGTTTGCTAACTCTGCACAGCTGTAGAAATTTAAATAACTGGCATGTGGGGACAGGGTGAAATTTAGCCTTTTCAAGCAGATTCTTTTTTTTTTTTTTGCAATGACATATTGTCTCATCAACACATCTAGGAGCTTCTATTTTTGAAATGCTTCACTTATCACTTGTGGCGTGTTGAAATGGAACCTATTTTTTTCCCCAAAGAGAACATTCCTTGCAAAGACAGATTGTCTCATCTGCATTAAGAAACTGTCCCTTATGAAATACTCTGTCTACTGAGACAGCACATGCTTTCTCTCTGCAAGACTTGAAGATTTAAAGATTGGAACTTTTACTTTATTCTTGAATGATAGTTTTTTGTCAGAAGCTAATAATTTAACTCTTTGGGTTTACATTCCTTATAAAACCCAATTATTATACTTAAAAAAGAAGAAGTCATACTTCCATAAAAAGATACAGACTTTCATACAGATGTGATGCTTGAAGTATAACTAGACTATAGAAATTGCGGATAAAACTTTCCTTAGGTAGTTAAGTATCCTCCTTCCCACTAGACTATATATATATATATATATATATATATATATATATATATATATATATATATATATATATATATAAAGGAATTATGTTAAGCTGAAGAACGTACCAATGAGGAGATGCCGAGGGACTATGGAACTCTGTGGACAGTGAAGTTGTCCTCTCTTGCCATAGAAATGGTCCAATATTCAGCACAGCAGGAACAAGCTCAGAGTCCAATAACAGATAGTCCAGGCTCATACCTCAGATGAACTACTCCCTGGCTGGTGACATTGGGCAAGTCATTCTATTGCAATAACTCTCGGTTTGTGTATGTGTGTGTCTGTCTGTGTCTGTCTGTGTCTGTGTCTGTGTGTATTTACCATACAGGATGAGGATAATAATGGCAAATAGCACATGAGAGTTTTGTGGGTATTGAAAGTGCTTCAGCATGCCATGAGCTTAGCATATACTGCTTGGAAAGGAGTAAAATCTACATATGGCTATTTAATATAAATTTTTATTGAAGTGTAATATTCATTTTGAAAATATTGAATTTATAATGAAAAAGCTCAATATATTTTGACCAAATGAACTTCATGTAACCAGCCATGTAATCAACATTCAGATCAGAACAGCAAATATTCCTAGTACTCTCATGGAATGTTGAAATGGAACCTATTTTTTCCCTAAACCTTTATTACTTTCTTGGAGTCACTACCCCAGCAAGGGTAATGACTGTCCTGAGAGCTAACTATCAATTTCTTTAGCCTGTGTTTGATTTTCTATATAGGGAGTTATACAATATGGGCTCTTTTTTGTTTTGCATTTTTCACCCGATATTTTCTGACTTGTACTCTCAAGGCATCTAGGACAGAGGAGGGGGCAGACAAATAAATAAATCTAGCTGTTTCTCAGTCAATGGTGGGGAAATTCAAATTGATACTTTTTCCTTTACAACATCATTCAATTGCAGGTAAAAACAGAGAAATATTTACCAAAATTCATAAAAGTTAAATACACAATTTTATACCATATCATACTGACTTCAAAATATAAATACAGCAAATAGTTTCAATGATACAAGAATTCAGGGAACATAGTGCCAAAAATTACTTATAAAAAGAAGAAACTCTACTCATAAAATCTAGCCATCTAATAGAATAAAACAACTTTAGTAAAAGTATCTAGCCTCACATATAAAATTCTGCCTAAACAATGGTCTAAAAATATAAATGGTGCAAATCATGTAAGCATAAAAATAGCAATTTGAGAATTAACACTTGGAAGTTAGAGGCAGCAAGGAATGTCAGTGCCATAATCTCATTTTTCTTATTTACAAATTAATACAAATTATGTAATTTGTTAAAGTAAATGAAAGAAATTTAACTCCATTATATAAACTCAAAATAATTAGCCAAGCAACTTAAAAATAAAAACATAAATATTAAAAATTAAGAGTTAGGCAGAGAAGGAACTTACTTCTACCAACCTATTTATATTTTTTGTTTAAAATCATTTAAAAATGTCTCTTTTTATATTTTCTCCCTTCCTGATTTCTATTGGAATAAAGTTTTTACCACTTCACTAATTTTTTGTGTGTGTGTGCTATTTTGAGGTCATTGATTGTATTTTTCTTTTTTTTAATCCTTAAAGTTTAAAACAAATATTTAACTGTGAATATTCTAACAAATTTATAGTTGTTTTTACAATTAATATTTAAAAAGGATCAATTTAACAATTTGAGTGCCCTATTTTTCCTTGTATCTCAGGTGTCTTCTCAATGCTTATCTTTCCTTTTTGTTGAAAGATGCAGTCAGTATTTTATTTTGAGGGTTTTAGAGTGGTAAGCTACATTCGATATGATAAAGAGTCATAGTTAAAATGTGGCCCTGGGCTTCCCTGGTGGCGCAGTGGTTGAGAGTCCGCCCGCCGATGCAGGGGACACTGGTTCGTGCCCCGGTCCGGGAAAATCCCACATGCCGTGGAGCGGCTGGGCCCGTGAGCCATGGCCGCTGAGCCTGCACGTCCGGAGCCTGTGCTCCGCAACGGGAGAGGCCACAACAGGGAGAGGAGGCCCGCGTACCGCAAAAAAAAAAAAAAAAAAAAAAAAAAAAAAATGTGGCCCTGCACTGAGTCTGGCTTGATCATTTACTAGCTTTATGACCATAAGCTCTCTTCCCTGTTTCTTAACTGACCCTTTATAGTTGTGTCTATGTGACCTTTGAAATGTATACATTTCTTCAAATTTATGTTTGTTTCTTTTAGTTGTGTATTTCATCCACTCTACTGTCTTTGTAATGAGACAGTATATTTTTAATTTGAAAAACATATAAATATAGAAAGATATAAATATAGGTATAAACAAAGACACAGACATAGATATACAGCTATATCTTCCAATGTTTCCAATGAGATCTTTTTCATAGACATCTGTTCTCATGTTACTTTTATTTGTTTATATTTCATGAAGCCTTTCTCTGTCTTACTGTCTCTAATTTATATTTTTGAACATCTTAAATGAATTTCTTTTAAAATTGTTGTTAGATATAAATAATTTATAATTAATTAATCTATGTTGAAATTATGTGTTGATTATTTATATTGTTGGCTTTCTTAACATTAGATTTTTTTTTTCACTAGATGGGACTTAATTTATAAATTCCTTTTTAATGAGAGAAGGTTGCTGTTATTTCTCTCTGTAGGTATTGTATAATTGCTTCCTCCTAATCTCTAATGAAGAGCTAGGTGTTATAATACCAGTTGATGTTACTATAATTTTATAATATTAGGGTATTATGCATCCAGTTACTGAACTGGTATAAATTTATATATAGTTTGATCCACTTTTCCTTTCTTTTCTTTTCCTTCTCACTCTCCTTCACAGGAGTCAAATCTTCATTTCAATCTGACAGCTCTCATAGCCCCGTCTAGTTCCTTTTCCCCTATATTTTCCTCATCAGCATTTTTGCCAGTAAATATTGTGTTCTTCTAATCTCATTTTGGCTTCTATGTCACAGAAGTCCAGGACTAACCCACTAGATACCCTTTATAATGAACAAGTTATTGTACTTCCATCTTTTACCACTAAGAAAGAACAGTGATTGGCAGGTCTCTTTGGCTTATGGATTCAGGATACATTATACTGTCCTGATGCACTTAACAGATCAAATGAAAGAAAGTTTTGAGTAGGTATGAGACAAATAGATGCTGATATGACTTTGCGTGATCTTACACTGCTAGGGAAATCTGTGGTAGATAAGGTTGTCTTTGCATAAAATCACACCTGTGATATCATGAAGAGTACTCTATGACCAGCTGTTACAGGAGGAAAATAAACCAAGTCTGATTTATGCGTAGATCAATTCAATGTGTTTGTACAAGTTGACAGTCAATTTCTATTACATGATAGCCTCATACATTGCTGGCTCTAAAAAAAAAATGTGGTCAGGGTAAATTCTTCTAGTGTGCAACAATGATGATTCACTGCATTGGAGAAAGAACTGCCTGAAGTTAGGTTACAAATGGATTCCTAAACTGCGATGAATGGTATGGCTATTTGGTCAGGGGCCTGGAAGGAGAAAAATTGGTAGATTTTGATGAAGAAGTAAGGAGGACACAGAGAAGAGTGTCATAACACACCTTGGGAGCGGTTTTAAAGTACAATATGAGGATCGCTATGTGTCTCATTAATGACCACTAGAAAACATCCCTTGCAGAAGATGCACTAAACCAGGTGAACAGGTTGATAGATTCAGTAGCTTTCAGCTTCTGCCACCCTAGTTTTTGTACAATGAGTCCACAGATCTCCATGCATGGTGGTGGGTGGTGGATCCACAGTAAATGGTGGTAGAGACAAAAACTGTGCATGGGTCCAATACCATAAGCTTCTTCTTACCAAGGCTTATTTAGTGACTGCTACTACTGAGTGTTTGATATATCAGCAGCAGAGATATTGTTGAGCCTTAGTATAATTTAATCCCTCAAGGAGATCAACTAGAACATTGGTGGCAAGTTGGTTACATCAAACCTCATACAACTAAAAATTATTTTATTTAGTCTTTACTGGGACTAGAGAATTTTCCCAATGTGAGTTCACTTCTTTGACTCAGTATCTTTACTAACACCACTATGCTCACAGAGTATCTGATTTACTGACATGGGATCCCACATGACATGGCCTCTGATCAAGTGATTCACTATATGGGAAAGGAGATGTGAAAATGAACACATAACACTGCGTACTGACCCTTCCACATATTACACTATCCACAATCTGCTGATTTTATAGATCAGTGGACTAGCTCCTTGATAGCTTGGCTAAGTGTCAATTTGGAGAGAAACCCTGTGAGTTTCGGGTACTGTCCTTTTGGATCCAGTGTATATCTTACACTAATGATGCTGAGTCCTTAGGAGGTAGAACACACAGATTGAGAAACCATGGGTGGGTGGATACAGCAGTGGCCCACTCACCATTACTCCCAGGATTTGTGCTTCCTGATTTTGCAACCTTAAATTCTATCAGTCTAGAAATCTTCGTCCCAATATAGGAACCAGGGGCACAGAAGTAGTCTCACTTGGTTATTTTGTGATCCCCATGCCAAGAACCAATAGAGAAAGAAGGGAGCTGCATTACTGGTAGGGTTATTGACCCTGTTCATCATGAAGATGAATGAGACCAATTGATTGATATATTGACTGATATATATTAGGGTCAATCATGGTAATCTCATGACGTATTTTAACTCTAAGTGAGAAATTACAATAGCCATGGCCTGAAGAAGGCATGGAAACAAGGGCATCATGCAACCAGATAAGCTACTTTGTTGGGAAGAAATGCTAGCTGAGGGTCAGGAAAGTCTAAAATGGATGGTAGATGGAGGAAAAATGAACATTACCTTGGGACTATAGGCAACTAGCAGAGATTTAGTGCATCCCAATAACTTCTCCTTCCATATTGCTCCCCCCCAAATTATGATCATCCAATATCTTAAAGGAAATATAGCAGGATGGAATAAACTTAAATTCAAGTGGAGCCAACCAGTGCAGGGGAGGGATATAGGGGATATCTGAAGAACTTGGTCCAGGTACCTTCCAAACTCTTAAACTGTTGCTCTGCTTCAGATTGCCAGTACCTGTGATTCACTTTAGGGACTGACCTTAGCATCTTGGAACTGCTCTGTCCCCATGTGCAGAAAGCTGGAAGTGTCTGGGAATTTTTTTATCTCCCAGAATTTATATCTGGCTCTTAATAGATGGCTGACAATTGTGGCAGTGTGAAAGCCCATTTCCTTGGCATGAGTGGGTAAAAACTTTGGGTCTTAACCTAAATCGAAGAGTTCTGCAAAATCAGTCTGATGCTATACCCCATGGAACTTGAACTCAAATCACCCCCATACTGGGCTTCGACCTGTTTCCTGTCCTGCTTTCTTCGCAACATGCCTGATTTCTCACTTGTACATAAATTCATTCTCACATAACTTGTGTTTCTGGAGAATCTGTTTTATGATGACTTCTTGCAACATGCACGGTAATGAAGGTAGAATTCTGAACAAGGTAGTCATGATCATTCCCTTAAGGAAACGTATTCCATTATAGTGCTTAGAGCTAATGCAGTAAATGAAATAATTATAGATTTTAGTAACTTTAATGCACATCATAAACAGCTGACTGAGATAAATAATAATTGGGTAATTTTTTATATAGAAAAACCAGAATCTGACAGTCCCATCTCTCTCCCGCTCTGCTGCCAAGGCACAGACAGCTGCTGTGTTCACTTCTAGCATAAAGCAGTGAGTGTGAATCCTGGGGATGGCAGAGGGCTGAGTCTCTATTGAGGAGAATTCTTCCATTCTCAATGGGTTGCACATAATCATTCTCTGAAAATAAACTATAGTTACACCCTTTCCAGAAGGATTTTATGCTCCCTCGCCTACAATCACTGGAGGCAGTCCTCTATGATAGAAATTGTACCCACATACAGGGAATAGGTATTCTCTAACGCAAATTCAAGCTGACAACCAATAATCATCAATCTAATAGGAAAACTCAGACAATGAAAGCAAAGTAACAATGTTCATCAATATATGAAAAGACAAAGGAAATCCCGTTACAACAGGCTACCTATTATGGAGTGGGAAAACATACCTGCAAAATAGCAATTTGAAAAAAACAACTTAACTATATTAATATGAGACAAAATATATAAAGTATTTATGTAATTGCATTATAGGAGATAAAGGAATCACTATGTAATGCCAGAACAGTCAAGCAAGAGAATATTATACATAGAAACTTGTCTGCCTGCAAAAACAGTCTCAATATATGTAAAATGGAAAGCTAAATAACTATATAATCAATCATGAGATCATTTCTTAACTCGAAAGGGAAAGTAAAACCAATCATATTTCATAGCACACAAAGAGATACACACAGACACACACAGATCCAGTGAATTAACTTCTATATGTGAAAACAAAACTTTAAATTATTTGGGAGAAAATATATGATAATTATATTAATTTTGGAATTCCTAAGCAACATGCCAACAACCAACTTACATAGACAAAATATGTAAATTCAAAAACCATAGACATATAAATCTTGTGCGTGAGAAATGAACATAGATGAAAATATATCTCCAGATTGGGAGAAAGTACTTTTGAAACTTTCACAAATATATACACATCTCAAACAAACCAATAAGAATTATAACAAATAATAAATGGGCCTAATATGTCAAGAAACAGAAGAAGAAAAAAATATTTTTTCATGTGACAAAATATTCAAATATATGTGTTATATGATAATAACCATTAGATTGGCAAAAACTAAAATGTGAGCCAAATTAAGCCAGGGCAGTGACATGCAGAAATGATCATTCTCATATATCCATTGTAGACAGCAACTGTGCAATATTAACAAAGCTATAGTTTCATGAACCTAAGAGAATTTTCTACCTAACAATTTCTTACTCATGTCTACATGAGACCTGTACATATTTTCTAGTCCCATTGTTTATAACACTTAGAACCGGCAAATCGTATATCTATTACCAGGGGAGTGGATAAATGATTAACATTTATGTTTAATTAATAAATACCATATATATGCCCAATTAAACTTCATAAAGATATATTTATAAGAATATACATAGTAGGATCTTTATAGTAGCAAAATTTTCGGAACTTACATACCTATTTCTTAGTGCTTATTTTGTGCCATGTACTTCATGGAACATTACATGTGTTAAGTTAATCTTCACAAAAACCCTGTGTAGTGAGTAGTTTTAGACTGTATCACAATTTTCAGAAGAGGGAACTGAGGCCCAGTGGTAACAAGTAACATGCTTAAAATTACTCAGCAAATAAATAGTAGAGCCAGGGTATAAACTCAGTCATTATACCTCTAGAACCCATTCCTGTAAATACTGTGTAAAACATTCATTGAAAGTATAAAGGATGTACTTAGCACACTAGATAGTATTTTATTTTATTTTATTTATTTATTTTTTTGTGGTACGCGGGCCTCTCACTGTTGTGGCCTCTCCCATTGCGGAGCACAGGCTCCGGACGCGCAGCCTCAGCGGCCATGGCTCACGGGCCCAGCCACTCCGCGGCATGTGGGATCTTCCCGGACCGGGGCATGAACCCGTGTCCTCTGCATCGGCAGGCGGACTCTCAAACACTGCGCCACCAGGGAAGCCCTAGATAGTATTTTAAAGTCATGAAACTCTGCTCCATTTATTAACTTGGACTCATATCAAAAGGTTCATATAGACCAAAAAAATCATAGAGTAGAAAGATAGTTATAGTATGAAACATGTACATAAAGTTTAAAAACATGCAAAACCAAAATCATATAGTCTATAGATACATACATATGTATTAAAATAGAAAATGAAAATGACTTAGGCATGACGAGCCATATTTAAGTATGATTGTTAATTCTAAAGCAGTATTGGGACTAGAGAGTCAGATTGGGAAGGGATAAACAAAGGCTTCAATAGTATTGTTATTTTTTAGATAAATAAATACTATAGATGAGAGGCGGTACATTAATAATTCCTGTATAAAATATTGGAAATGTTTCATAATTTCACTGACTCAGAATGTCAGCATGCCAAGAAGTGGGGGCAAACAAGGCAAGGTTGAAAAGCTTCCAGGTCTGCTGTTTATGTTGGGAGCATTGGACGACAACCTGCCCTCCCACAGATGAGCTCATCTGAGAATGGGATGCTCTTATATGTTTACACAGAAACCTAAACCAAGGGCAGTTCTCAAACAACATAGATTCCTAATAGTCTATACAGATCCACATCATAAGAGGATGAATAAGAGAAAAAATGAGTAAGGCTTATAAAGTAAGGGAAAATAAAGCAGCATTCATAGAGTTTAAAAAATAAACATACGTCTGAAAAAGACTTCCATCAGGGGGCAGAAGAAAGCTTCAGGAAACTGCCACCTGTAAAACTGTATTACGCTTCTCATGTGCTATTTAATTTGATTTGCCAGTGTATTTTTAAAGAATTTTTATATCAATGTTCATCAGTGATACTGGCCTGTATTTTTCTTTTCTTGTAGTGCTTTTGTCTGTTTCTGGTACCAGAGTAATGCTCACCTCTTAGAATGAATTTGGAAGTGTTTCCTCCTCTTCAGCTTTTTGGAAGTATTTGAGAAGGATTGCCATTAATTCTTTAAACATGTGGTAGAATTTACGAGTGAAGCCACCTGGTACTGGGCTTGTCCTTTGTTGAGAGATGTTTTGATTACTGATCAATCTCCTTACTAGTTATAGGTCTGTTCAAATTTTCTATTTCTTCTTGATACCTTCTTTATAGGTTGTTTCTAGGAATTTATCCATTGCATCTAGATTATCCAATTTGTTGTTGTATAGTTATAATAGTCTCTTATAATCCTTTTTATTTATGTGTCATTAATTGCAACATCTCCTCTTTCATTTCTGATTATAGTTAACAGTACTGTTATGTGAACACAGGTGTTCTTACCACAATTTAAAAAGAAGTGTATTAAAAACAAGGCATGCATGGAAAGTAACATAAAGCTATAAAGTAAAGAAAAAGGATCAAATAAAAGGTCTCTAAGATGTGATGATAAGTCAATGGTATTAAAATAAAGAAGGGAATAAATGAAATAGATGTTGATGTGATAAGAGAGAGTTTAAAAGTGCATGGAAAGTCAAGTCAAAATTTTCCAGTAGGTGTTGCAATGAGGCAAATTGTACAGTATTTGCTCCCTGAATCCAAATTATAAGAAGAGAAACACTAATTAAGCATTCCATTTATAACAAAATTAGAAAAAAGTTCCTGACATAGATAGCAATAATTTATTTTTTAAATGTGAATTTGAAGTATGATAGAGTTGGAAAAGAAACAAACAAATAAAAATCAACTATGAAGAGAGATTTGAAAACATAATTAGACTGATGATTGGCCACACATGCACACACAAAAATAAAGGTTGAAACAAGATAGAAATGCGTATCTCTCTTATAAAGGAAGTCTTGATGTAGGTGATAGAGGATTGATGTGGCATTCTAATGTGTTAAGACTCCAGACTTCTTTTAAATCATTGCTTTATTTAACCTAACATGTACTTTCTTAGGTGTTTGATTAGTGATCAATCTCCTTACTAGTTATAGGTCTGTTCAAATTTTCTTTTCTTCATGATACACCCTAGGTATTCATGGTACCTTAGATCATGGTCCAAGATGGCTACCGAAGCCATCATGTCTATATTCAAGCCAGTCCAGATTTAGGAATCTACATAAAAGTATCACATGATAGTCCTTGACATCTCATTAGAAGTTAGGCATATGACCAAAGATTGCTCCAGGTCTGTCACAATCATTTTTTTAACTATTGGTATCATAGAGAATTTCTACTGGTATCACAATAGGTGATGATTAATAAGTTAAAAAAAGGAAATTGATTGTTTCTGGAGAAAAATGGTAGATGATGTGATTGAAGAGATGATATGACCACAGAGATGACTTTAAATGTGTTGGTAATACAGTAGGTGCGTATCTGTTAGTTTTACTATTATTATAAATGGTATTTATTTGCATACCTTCATATGCATGACATATAATAGTAATGCTGACTTTTAAGACACACAAACACTATATACCACTGTCCAGGTTATACCACTACCCACGTTTCCCTTTAGGACTAAGGCACTTCCTTCGTCAGCTGCATTAGCAGGGTAGTTGAGTGACTGATGTCTCCAAGTTGAGTAGCTCTCTGTATAGCTGAGGCACACAAGGTCATGTCTTCCTCCATATGTGGGGAGCCCATATCCATTGACTGGTCTATATGGGGGAAAGGAGAACAATATAAAAATCTGACCCCTTTACTAAATGTCATCACAGTTCCAGAGCTCCCAGTAGGCTCTACTGAGATTTGCTACAAATGAATAGCCATTCAACTCCTCCCTCCACCCAATCTCACTTCCTTCTCTTTCCTCAGGAGTTAATCCATAGGGTACCACCCCCAAATACAGTTCCTGCATGTAAATCTCCACCTTAGAATCATTTCTCCAGAAAACCACCTGAGAAAAAGAAGGTGGTGGCTAATGCTTGTATTATATGTTCACAAAAACTTAATCAATTTTTAGATGAATCATTGCAAAACAAATTGGAAATGTTTAATGACAGATTATTGATGAGCACAGTTGTAAAAATGCCATATTTTTTTGTTTTATAACAATACAAGAATATTGCTTAATTTTCAAGTACTTCCCTATTTAAGATTTTGTTTGCAGAATCAAGAAAAGTCTACTATATTTCAATCAGCTCTATAAAGTGTAGGTATCACAGCTAAATTATTAATTCCCAAAGAGTGTTAAAATGCAAGACAGTTTGGAGGGAAGAAGGAGTGCTAAATAAATCAATGGTGATTTTAATAAACTAGAAGCTTTTAGGTACTAAATCTGTCTGCATCTGATCTGAATTGCAATTACCTGTCAAAAAGTCATCCATCATCACAAGCTCCAAACAAACTTTCTTGGCAGCACATGTTTGAGGAAAGCTATTGCGTGTGGCAAATTTTTCTTCTGGTTTACCACATCCTCAAGAATGACAGAAATTTCAGGGAACATTTCCATACAACTCAGCAATAACCAGTTAGGTGGAAAAAATCATGTATTACATAGCTTATATAATTTATTAATACATGCTTTATATATAAACCGTTCATTCACAAATGAATGGTTTGATTTCCATTGTTTCTAATATCCATAATCTTTTAATCTAATATTTCAGTATTTTCTAGGAATACATGGAAATGTATATTTTAACAATGGATTTGAATAAATCATTCTCATTTCATAATATTTTTTATGTTAAAACTATCATAAGTTGTATTTGTATAAAATAATAGTTTGTAGTCTCCATTAATAACTTAGCAGGGTTCAGGGGATATCATCTACAATGACCTTGATAAAAGCAAAACCTAGAGGCATTATTAGTTAAACAGCAAACTACTATTTCTAACCTTATCTCCTTATATTTATCCTTCTTTGAAAAAAATATCGCCACTTTTTAGATTTTGCTGCCATAAAGTGCATTTCTAATTCAATTTTTATCTAAAAGTATTTTTTTTATAACTAAAACATACTGCTTGGTACATAGTAGATTTTCATAATTATTGGTTCATTGGTTGATGCATACATTGAATGTATGGATGCTTCTTTTACTTTTTGTCCATTTTAGTACTCATGGTAATATACTCCTGAAATTATTTATTGCTTTGTGAGCAAAAAATCTGATATTTTTAAATAAAAACATGGAATAATATCTTTGTGACTTTAGGGCAAAAAAAAAGATTTTCTCAGATAAGTCAAAAAACCCAATATGCATAAATATACAAAAAATATAATAAAGTAGATTTCATAATTAAAAACTTCTGTTAATCAAAATATACCATCAAGAAAATAAATAAGCATGTCATAAGTTGAAAGTAAATATTCACAAACCGTATAAAAAGATCTACAATTCAGTAATAAAAATATAAAAATTTTTAATAAACACATGAGAAAAATGTTTAAGTAGTGTTTACAAAGAGTTCACTATTGTCCAACAAACATGAAACAGTCTTAACCTTATTAATTTTCAGACATCATAAATTGAAACCACAGTTAGATATCACCGCACTCACCATAATGGCTAAAGTTAAAAAGATAGAACAGATGAAAAGATAAAATACTGGCAAGTATAGGGAATACTGAAGCGCTCAACTTTTGTTGCTGAGCGTGTAAAATGTTACAATCATTTTGGAAAAAGTCCTGGCAGCGTTTTTAAATATACATAAAACTAAATACAAAAAACTGTGAGCCAGCGATTTCACTCCCAGGCTTTTATAAAGTTAAATAAAACATATTTTATTTAATATGTAAAATAATACAATAAAAAATTAAAAAAGAAAACAAAAACCTCAGCATAACTCACAATATCCCCAAACTGGAGATCAGTTGATTATCCATCATACAGAATTGATAAATAAAACTGATGGTATATTTATACAAATAAATAAAAATAGAAAAAAAGAAACTACTGATATGTGAAACCAGACAAATGAAAGTCAAAATTTTGTGTTGACTGACAGAAGTCTTATAAAAACAAATTGAATGTATAATTTGACTCCCATGTAGTTCAAAATTAAGCAAAATTCATCTATGGTGGAAAAACTCAGAACAGTAATTGCTTCTCGGGGAGTGAGTGTGGTGATTGACTGGAAAAGGACATAGGAAGCTTTTGCAGGTGATAATAATACTATTTTATTTAAGTCACTGAAGATGTATGCAACTGTCAAAACTCTGAATATGTATCCTTAAGATTTGTGCATAACATATATGTAAATTTCACCTAAAATTCTGTGCAATAATATTGAATTCTACTTAACAATATGCATGCTAAAATATTTGCATTGTCTTAAATTTACTTAGAAAGATATAAAAAAACATGAAATGGTAAATGTATAGCAAGATCTATGAAAATGTGATGAAACAAGTAAAGATTAGTAAAAGGTTATTGAATATTCATTCTAAATTATCTTTGTTTTGTGTTTGAAAAGTTTCATAATAGAACATTAGAATAAATGTGGAAATATAAAGAAGCTAGGGGACTTGTGGTTTCACCAGATGAAGTATCTCCATTCCTCCCAGATCCTCCCTCATATAACCACAAATGCCTAAACATAACACAGCAAGCAAAGGAAGACTGAATGTTGGAAAAAGGAAGGTGGACAGCCTAGGAACCTTAGGACTTCAAGAGAGACATGGCAATGAGTTCCCTGGGTGTCCTTATCATCTTTCATATATAGCAAATAAAGCTCTACAGAAGTCCGAATCCCCAAAACAACAAAAGGCAGACCAAAATGAAAAAACAAAAAAAGAAAAACAAAAGGTTTGAAAAGGCTTTATACTCTAGCAAAATGATTAGGAAAAATGGTAGTGTAATGACAGACATTTTGGCAATAACCATCCCATTCCTGTGAAACACGAACAGAAAAAAATGGTACCACTCCTACTCATTGTTTTAGTTAGGCCAACTAAGTAATAATAATGTGATAATTAGTGTAATAATTAAAACTGAGCAGAAATCTATGAATTAGATAATAACAAATGATAAAGAAAATTAACAAAGACAAAAGTGGGTTCATTGAACAGATGGATAAAATTGATAGATTGCTAGCAATTCTGAGAGAAAGAAAGAGAGAGGAATATATGGACCACTTTATGACAAACAAATTTCACAACTTAGGGAATATGAATTTAAGATAAAATAGGACATTTAAAAACCCTGTATACTGGCTAAAGAAAACAATTCATTTTCAGAAACACTCCCACAAAAAGCTACAGGCCCAAATAATTTGGTTAGTAAATTACTAAAATAAATAATATAGAAAATGTTCCAGGAAACAAGAGAAAGAATACACACTTTTATGAGGTCAGCATTAATGTGGTATAAACACCGGATAAAAGTATTATGCATTATTTATAGATCAATTACCTTCATAAATACAAGCATAAATGCTTAACAACGTATAGGCAGATCAAATTAAGCAATATGTAAACAGGTTTATATATCATGGCTAAATGCTGTTTTTCCCAGGAACATAAATTTGGATTAACATTCAAAAATAACTTAATGTATTTTACTATATTAATAAAAGAAAAGAAATAGCATGATTATCTTAATAGGAGAAGATTAATTTGACAAAGTTTATCACCCATTCTTGATAAATTCCTGAGGCGGTTAGGAAGAGAATGATATTCTTCAATGCAATAAAGTGCATCTATTAAAAACCTACAGCTATTATCTCATATGGTGAATATAGTGATCAAATCAAGCATGTTGACTCTTACCATTTCTTTTCAACACTGTACTAGAGAAGTTATCCATTACATTAAAACAAAGAAAATAAAGACATATATATTGAAAAGGAAGAAGTAAAACTCTTCTTTTCACAAATGAAATGGCTGCTTACATAGAAATACCTAAGGAATAAGAATTGAAATATTAGAACTAGTTAGTGAATTTAGAAATGTTCCAGATAACACAAAAATGTATTGCATTTATATATACTAGCTTTAAGCAGTTTGAAATTAAAAAAAAATTCTAAGTCCCTTTACAATAGTATCACAAACAATAAGATATTAAAGAGTACATTTCACAAAATACTTTCAAGATTCCTAAAACTACAAAACATTGCTGAGAGAAAATAATAAAAACCTAAATGAATGGGACATTATACTATGTTCATGAACTGGATACTCTATATTTAAGATGCCCATTCTTCCCTATATGATCAATGTTTTGGATCATTGAAAATGTTTCTCTCATGGGAATGAATAATCTTCGTACATTTTTATTAAAAATACAGAAGTTCTAGAATTTCTGAAAGTAGCTTGTAAAATAAACACAAAGTTGGAGGATTTATACTATTGCAAATCAAGAGTTTCTACAAAACTGATGTGCTATGTTTTCATGATAACTAAAAATTGTAAATGCAAGAGAATAGAGTTCAGAAATAAACCTGCAAATATATGGGCAATTGATTTTGACAGAGGTGACAAATTATTCAGTGAAGAAATTAAATACTTTTTAAATTGTTATGGAACAACCAGATATCGATATAGGAGAGAAAAAAGCTTTCTCTTACACCATACACAAATAAATATTAATTTGAACAGGCTGATAAACCTAAATTTAGAGTTTAAAATTATGCAGCTTCTTTAAGAAAACAGAATATATCCATGGCCTCAGATCAGGTAACAATTCTGAAACTGAACTCAGAAAGCAGCAGTATTAAACATTATAAAATAGATCTCAATAAAATCAAAAATTTTCAAGAGGAACTCTCATTCATTGTTGGTGGGAATGCAGAATGATGCGACCACTTTGGAAGACAGTTTGGCAGTTTCTTACAATACTACACATACACTTACAATCCAGCAATCTTTCCCCAAATGAGTTGAAATCTTATGTCCACACAAAAACCTATACAGGAATGTTCATAGCAGCTTTATTTATAATTACCAAAACTTAGAAGTAACCAAGAAAGACTGCTGTAGGTGAATGAAGGAATAAACTGGGGTACACTAAGACCATGGAATATTATTCAGCACTGAGAAGAAGTGAGCTATCAAGCCAGAAAAAGACATGAAGGAATATTAAATGCATATTGCTGAGTGAAAGAAGCCAATTTAAAAAAGGCTACACACTGTATGATTCCAATTATATGACATTCTAGAAAAGGCAAAACTATGGAGACAATAGAATATCAGTGATTGCTAGGGATTAGTGAGGAGAGAGGGAGGGATGAACAGGAGGAGCACAGAGAATTTTTAGGGCAGTGAAACTATTTTGTATGATGTTACAGTGGTAGATATCTGTTACAGTATTATACATTTCTCAAAACCTACAGAAGGTATAACAGAAAAAGTAAACCCTAATGTAAACTATAGACTTTAGTTGATAATGAGGTGCCAGTATTGGTTCATGGAATGTAATAAATGTACCACACTGATGGTGGATGTTGATGGTGGGAGAGGCTTTTTGTGAGGTATGAGGGGATGGGGAATGAATAAGGGATACGTGAAAACTGCACTTTCCACTCAATTTTGCTTTGAACCTAAAACCTCCCTAAAAAATTAAAGCCTATTAATTTAAAAACTTAAGCTTCTGTTAATCAAAAGACACTATCAAGTAAAGAAATAAGGTAGACAAAATAAACGCTAAATATTTGTAAAATACATAACAAAGAACATATTGAGAATACATAAAGAACTCCATCTCAGGGCTGAGATAAAAAAATCTCAAGGTGTACCTGCAGCATCTTTTTTCCCTAAAAAGTAACGAAATGCTCAAAGAAATGTGTAAAGCACAAAGAAGCCATCTTGAACAGACTCCTTCGGACTTAATCTAGGATAATGTGAATGTCAAAATATACAATGACAGAATGTATATAACCCATTGAATAAAAGAAGCCATTAGTCCTTATGTAAATGTCAGTAATAAATAGAGGAAAAGAAAAAAAAAACCTTTTAAGGTAGACTGCTGACTATATAATCAAAAAATATCAGTAAAATGTTGATAAGAAACAGCATATTTTCATAGTTTCAATATGGATTCTCTGATATTAGCTATCAGTTACAAAGGGGAAAATAACTTCACTATAGTGGGAAAATTCCTTAGTCCAACCACTAAACCTAATATCACCATTAATGAAATAAATCAAGTATCTTTCTTCCTGATATGATGTATCTGGAAAGACAATTTAATTTTTGCCAAAATGTATATAGACTTAATTTAAGTATAAAGTAATATAAGAAACATCCAAATTGAAGGATGTTTTCTAAAATTATTGCCAAATCAAAAAAGATGAAGAAAGGCTGAGTAAATATTCCAGATAAAAGGAGATTACTAACACATAGCAATTAAATGCAACGCATGGGCTAAGATTGGATCTTGGGCTGGGAAAAAAGTATAGTTCTATATTTTACTTTGAGACAGTTAAAATTAAAATGTACTGTCGATTAGATAATAATATTGTATCATGTTTAATTTTCTGATTTTGGTAACTGCACTATGATAAGTGCATTGCATATTTGAACCAAATACTTTGTTTTGGGGAAAAACATAAGGAAATATTTAGGGGGTAAATGGGAATGTTTCCAACCTATTGTCAAACAGCACCCTTCCCTTTGCCTGCTAGTGCCAGTCTGTAAACATAACTATGCAAACTGAAATCATGCAAAGCCATCTTAACAATCAGTGTGAAAAATTACTAACGTTCTGTGACCTTTAACATTTTTGTCAAAGTATTAAAAATTCTCTTACTTTATCTTATAATGTATAGGGAAATTAAAATTAGTGAAACTAAAATTTATTTTATACATTGTAATTTAAAATGTTAGAAATATTTACAATTAAATAATTTTACTTCTTTGCATAATATTTATCAAGAGAAATTTTTTTTTTTTTTTTTTTTTTTAATTCTGTATGCGGGCCTCTCACCGTTGCGGCCTCTCCCGTTGTGGAGCACAGACTCTGGATGCGCAGGCTCAGCTGCCACGGCTCACGGGCCCAGCCGCTCTGCGGCATGTGGGATCTTCCCGGACCGGGGCACGAACCTGTGTCTCCTAGCATTGGCAGGCGGACTCTCAACCACTGCGCCACCAGGGAAGCCCTATCAAGAGAAATTTGAACATTGCTTTTTCTAATATTTTATCCTTTGCACTTTCAATATGGTGAAATATCTCTGAGAGTTTCTTTAATGTGACTTTTTTTTTACTAGCATGACTTCTGGAACATCATCATCTTTTTTGTCATAAGTGTTTGTCTCATTTATGTCCATAAATTTGCCTTCATTAACCTCCTCTGTGTTGCATACCTAGTCTCTCAAATATTGATGGAATCAACATTCCCATAGTCAGCCTCTGTATCTTCCATAACTCCATTTATGTTCAATTTGAATTTCACTCTAGCATTATCGATTTTCATTTATTTTTTTGCACTTTCAACTTTGTCAACCAGTTTCCTCTTTCAATAATTCATTTTTATAAAATGCCACTTGGATTTATCACTGGGAGATAAGCAAGTGCTACACACTTTTCTATTTGTGAATGAACTGAACAACAGATACACAGCGACAAAGTACTGACAGACTGAAAAAAGTGACATGGTTAGTCACTGACCATGATGTACATGTGCTATTTACATGGTAATTTGTAGGACAGAAGAGGTAGCAGCAGAGTTTATACTTTGTGCAATTACATACAGTTAATATACCACAGTAACCGAAATCTGAACTTTGTTGTTGGGCCTGGTGTTATTTAATTAACACGTGGTAACTGAAATTCATTCTTATGGAAGCTATGTAAGGCCTCTTTGTGTGTGTGTCTTTGTGCCTGTGTGCTTGTGGTGAACAAGCGCATGTTTGTACACACAAATGTTTTTTTGCTGAGACAGTGAGAGACAGAGAGACAGAAGCAAATGGGGCAAAATGATGTAAACAATTGTTAATCTGTGTTAATGGGACTTCCTTGTACTTTTCTTAAAATTTTTCAGTAAGTTTCAAATCATATCATAATAAAAGTTATGATAATGAAATAAAGAAAGGAAATGAAATACTAGGTTCCTCTTTAAGAACTTTATTAATGCAATGGAATGTTTCTCAAATTACAGTTAAATTAAAAGGATCTTTGATATTATCAATTGTATAGCCCATTTGTTCCAAAATTGGTTTTAACCTCATACAGTTACTGCACCTATTTCAGAGTAATTATATAGATGAGTCTTCTTGAAAATGACACTTCTGCCCCAGGGGCATTAAAATAAATGTGAGTTAAAGATTGAAAATTCAGTTGTTGTCCATATATTACCATGCCATCTTAGGATTTTAGTGACATCTTTCTTGTTACTTAATTCAATAGCATTCTTAGTTAGGAAATATGCCTTTGAGACCTTCACAATTTGAAGCAACGAGCCTTTTACAAAGATTGAAAAAGATATGCCCCATGTCTGGTATAAAAGCTAAGTATTATGTTTCTCAGGGGTGGCTGATTTATTGATCTTGTTCTAGTTTCTCAGGACTGAATTCACAAATTTATTTAGTCCAAGCAGTGATAGTTCAAATAATTTATGTATGTGTGTGTGTATATATATATATATATATCTTCTAATTCACCAGGTGACTGGGTTTGTGTTTTTTGTGGATTTTCTTATATTGACATATATGTGTGTGTATATATATATATATATATATATATATATATATATATATGTCCTGAAATTATGGTGCAAGCCCAGCAATTCTTTATTAAAATATCCAAAATAAAAAAATCCAGGAACAGGTAGAGAATATGAAAAGCTAAAGTGTTAACAGAGATCTCAAATCCAGTTGGCGATTCTATTAGCAAAATACTAAAATAATAAATCAATCTGTTGTTCAAAATATAATATCTCTGTCACTTAATGCTACATTTCTAATGAATAAAATAGATGTGTAACAAGTTTTCCATTTTCCTAATATTTCCTAGGAAAGATCTGTTTCTCAACTTGATCATGTTTTCTATTTTTATTTTATTTATTTTTTGATCCAGTTACTCAATACTACAATCTAAGATATCTACCAGAAGCATCTTTTTTATGAATGGAGATCTGTCAATAACCTGTTATAAATATTTCTTCTTAGTGCTATTGATTTTAACTAATAGTTTTTACTTCATCTCCTGTTTTATATTATTTATGATTAATAGCTGTAAGCACTTTTGGACATAAATAATAGGAATTGACTTTAATATAATTTTAAACATCTCAGTCATTTTATAAAATTTTTTATTTGTCCACCATTTGCTCATCTAAATATGTTTTCCTTTTCCATTTAATGCAGAAAATTGAGTTGGGGAAAAAATAAATATAAAACCAAAAAGAACAGTGTGTAGAAAGAAAAATATATCTTTTTAACATCTTAGGAAATGAGGTCTATGCCAGGGACACTGTTGTTCCCTAACCAAATCTCTGGCCGTGAGAATGGCTGCACAGCTTATAACTGAATCTCTTTCTACGAATCAGATGAAGGAAGCTGCCTCATCGATATTTTGGTCCTCTCGGAGGAGAACTGGCATTCAGTGTCTGATTGGAGTGGGAGAGTGTTGAAAGAAGTGAGCCTCTTGCTTCTAATTAATATACCTCTGGAAGGACCATCCCATATCCAGAGCTCTGAAAGAATTGTCTGAGGGCACACATGTGACTACTGTGTAGTTTGATTTCTCCCTCACGCACTCCTGCTTCCACAGGTGTTGTTCCACAGGACATGCGACAATTAAACCACCTGCATATCAATCGCTTTCTCAGAGTCTGTTTTTGAGCAACCCAACTCAAATGGATAAGGATTCGATCCCTGAGAGACAATTTCATTAGTATAACTGTGTTCTGACATTCCTTCAAAGTCTTTGACATTTAACGCTGATGTCTAGCTTTTCATGCAACAAATATTATGACTATGAGATACATCAGAAAGATATATCATAAAGATGGAAGATGATATCTTAGAGCAATGGTTCATAAATCTTATTTTTTTACCAGAATCCCCTGGAGAGCTTGCTAAAACTTGACATGTGGAACCTCACGCCCAGAATTTCAGATTCAAATTGTCTGCGGTGGGAGCCAAAATTTTGCATCTTTAACAAGTTCTCAGGTGATGCTGATGTTGCTGTTTTCAGGACCACGTTTTGAGAGAGATGACCATTAGTGGCTTTCTTAAAAAAAAAAAAAAAGAATGGTAAATATCAGGAAATTTAATGATGTCAAATGAGAATTTTCATGAAATAAGAAATTATAAAAATTACAAAATATGGAGGACTGCTTTCTAATTTGATTTGAATATAAGTAGTTTCTTTTCTCACTATATAAAATGGCAAAGGAATCACACTGAAATCTGCTGTCAGAGGAATCCCTCACTATTTGTAAGAGCAGATAAAGAAAAAGTTACTAGTATGCTGTAAGGAATACTTCAACATAATTATCATGTAGAGATAGGGTTGCTGCTACATAATAGAGGCAGAGTCAACTAACCTATGAATGTTGGGTCCATATTTTCTTCAGGCAGAACCATTTATTTTAAGACTTGATGCACAACATAGCAGACAGATTAACATAAGAAATTGGATTACATACTTTAACTACATCAAAGAACACTATTGATGGGGAAACTGGTGAGAGTAATACCATTAATAAACTCTACCTCACAAAACATTATATTGATCTTTCTGAAATAATACTTTCAAGGAAGAAAATAAGACAAAACCATGCCACAAATTACCACGGAAAATTGTGTAATTCTTTATTAAAATATATTGAGATAGGCTTTTGCAAAATGTATGGAGAGCTGCCAAGAATAGGTTTTGAAACATGATTAATGGGTTCATGTACTATGAGAAAAGTTATATAAAACCATAATCATTCATTATTAAATACACATAATGCCAGACACTGCCTCAGGTATCATGGGTATACTGACAAATAAAGATGTGCATTATCTTCATAGAGCTTGCATTCCAGTGGGAGAAAAAAACAATTACATACATAAGCAGACATAAACAAACACATACATATGGTTAGGATTTGTAATTGTTTTGAAGAAATTATTGTAAATCAAAAATCAAAACCTCATGTAAATACAAAATAAAATCAAAGGATAAAGCTACCTGCTGTTATAGGAATATGAGCTTAGCATAAGCAATATGACACAGTGTATATTTAAAACATTGAGTGAAAGACAACATCGAAGACATAGAAAAATAGTTATACAAAAATATTTTTAAATAATATTAAAAGAAATATCAAAGAACAACACAATAACATTTATGAATCTGAGAATGATTATGAAATAGTTATATAACAAAGTAGTGATGATATACATAATATACTCAAATAAAATGGTAAGATAAGGGTAATTTTTAAAATTGTAGGAGCAAAGAAGGAGCCATTTTAAAAAGCCCATGAACCCTCATAAAATGTTTTATAAGCAATTTTAAAATTTTATTATAGATTCTCAAGATGTGTTACCACAGTTTTATTTTTTTAATTAAAATTTTAAATATTAAATACAACATAGTATTTTAGTAAAACTATCTGAAACAGTCAAAATATGGAAGGGTATTAGTAAGTATATATTTTATTAGAACTGGAGAAGTAATTAAAAATATGGTAGGAAATCAAAAGAAAGGTTGAAAAAGATATTCTGAAAACTATGGTGATTATTTTGTCCACTAAGAAAGCCTCCAGGGGTGGCACCTGGCCCCGGCTCCGCGCAGGGATGTGGCAGGAGGGCGACCTGGGGGCGGCGGCCCAGCTCGGGCCAGGGGCGGGGGTCCTCCCAGGCCCGCTTGGGGCGGAGGAGATGAGGGCGGCGCCCCAGCCACCTCCCGAATCCGCCTCTCCTTCCCTTGCCCCGCAAGTGGCCTTTGCCGCCACTTCCTGCCTTTCGGGCCTCCAGCCGAGGAGGGTCCAATTCCTCAGGCCCTTAGTCGCCGCTGTCGTCAGGGTGAGGCTGTGAATGTTACACAAACTTCTTAGCGCCTCAGGAGCTTGGCCGTGGACGCCCAGGGGGCCGCGCTTCGGAAGTTGCGCGGTCTGCTGCGTGTTGGGTTTGCTGCCGTACTGGTGCAAAGCGCAAAGTTGCCCCCCACCCCCGACCCCGCCCAGCTCCCTTAAGCGAGGGGCTGGCGCTGGGGCGGCTTCTCCCGGGGCGTGCCCGGACCTGCCCGTGCGCCTCGTCTCGCCCCCGTAGGTCTAGGAGGTCGTGCCCGTGGTGGGTTCAGACGCTGGTTTCGAGACAGCTGCGTCCAGGCTGCTCGTGGGAGCAGCGTCCGTCCTGTGCTCGTTTTCGGGTGAATTCTGGAAACGTTGGAACTTTGATGTTGCTTTCAGCTCTTCGTCTGGGTCCTCTGGCCGCGTTTCGCAGAAACCCAGCAGGATGGCCGCAAACAAGAGCAAGAGCCAGAGCTCCCTGGCCCTTCACGAGGTGATCATGGTTGGCAGCGGAGGGGTGGGCAAGTCGGCCCTGACCTTGCAGTTCATGTATGTTGAGGCTCTGCCCGTCCAGCTTCCTGCCACACAGGGTGTGCTGCAGTGACCGCGACATTTTGGGATGTGGCCAAGGGAAGCCGACTTAAGGATGCAGTTAGCAGAGGCCCTGGCCTTGTAATGGGGGCGCGGGGAGGGCTGTGTCCAAGGCGCCCGGCACGGCAAGTGAGTGGACAGCGGCTCCAAACGCGGTGTCATAGGCCGGTCTGGAAGGTTTTTGCAGGCCTTACGGCTCCTTACAGGGACGAGGGATGCACGGCCTAAATTTGCCAGTAGTTCCCAAACCGCCCTTACTAGGAACGTCACCTAGTCGTGAAGCCCAAGAAACCTTTCTAAACCGTCATAAAAGAGAAACTCGGACCAGCTGTGCTAGAGGAAGGACCGAATTCTTTTTCAATTCTCTATAGGCGACGTTGGCTTGGCCAAAAAGTGCGTTCGGGTTTTTCCAGACCATCTTTCAGTGGCCCGGAACGAACTTTTTAGCCAACCCAGTGCTTCAGGATCCCTGGCATCTGACAAGATAGTTCAAACGCATACAGCCAACAGAGTAGGACGGTATTGCAGAGAGGTTTGTCAGCAGTTAATGAGCAAGACTGTTATTCTGCTGGATTTGGGGTGCGAGTGGTATTTGTAGTATTGCCGTGGAACAAATCCCCACACGGACATCCGTAACCTCCAGTTTCCAGGGGTCTGGCCCGGCTGAGCGTGGTGTTGCCCAGGCTCTCAGGCTGTGGGGAGGGTGCCCGGCTTCCTGCGAGCCTGCGGGCTGCTGCCGGGTGCAGGACGGGGCCCCGGCTGCTGGAGGTCGCTCCCAGTTCGCCGCATGGCCATTTCTGTAGACAGCTCTTCTCATGGCCGCTTGCTTCTCCCCGGCCAGCAGGGAAGTGTCTGGTAGCTAAGATGGATCCTTCCACACAGAAACGTGGTCACGGGGTCGTGTCATCATGCTGCCCGTATGCTGTTGGTTGCAAGCCAGCCTGAGGGCCTTGTGCACTCAAGCGGAGAATGCCGTACAAGGGCGTGACCCATCGAGGGGCCCCGGAGGGTTGGGTTCACCAGAGTATTTGTGTATTTTAAAAACTGTAATGAATTATAATTTCTTTTCTCCTTCTATAATCATTTTTGTATTTAGAAAAAAAAAAGAAAGAAAGCCTCCAGGTAAAATCTGTATGAATTTATTTTTAAAGGTTATAGCAGTTGGGAATAGATTTCAGGGGATGAGTGGAAGCTTAATTGGAGCTTCTTAATATTTTGTTGTATTAAAGTGAAGAATATAAATTTAATCATATATTTAGTTTTCTCTACTAGTAAAGATTACATTTAACAATATATATGCCAATTAAATTGTGAATAAATACTGTTATGTAGGAGAGAAATTTGAAATAGTATATTAATTCTATTATTTAAAAGTTCTATTTAAGTTTGTGTGGATGATTAAGAATATATGTTGCATATACGTGAACTTAGTCACACAAATGTTTATTTAATCTTGATTTAAATTATTATTTTCTTAATAAGTTATTTTACAATGAATATTCCCTCTAGCTAGTGGGAAGCAGCAGCATAACACAGGGAGATCAGCTCGGTGCTTTGTGACCACCTAGAGGGGTGGGATAGGGAGGGTGGGAGGGAGACGCAAGAGGGAGGGGATATGGGGTTATATGTATAGCTGATTCACCTTGTTATACAGCAGAAACTAACACATCCTTAAAAGCAATTATACTCCAATGAAGATGTTAAAAAATAATAATAAAATAAAATCCAGGCATGTGTTATACATGGATTTTTTTAAAGTCCAAAATGAAAATTCTCTGTCTTTTAAATGGAATGCTCTGTTAATTTGTCTGTCATAATTATTGATATATGTGCTTTTTAACCACCTTTTGACTTATTTTCTATTTATCTATAATTAGGTTCTTTTTTGTTTTTTTCTTTACTTACCTATGTTATTGCTGCAAATTTGATTTTGTTTTCTCTCTGCCTTTGCTATACTAGTTTGAGAGCTATATTTAATCTTATTATTATTTTAGTGGATATACTTCACCTTCTAATATTAATAACTAATTTAATAAGCATAAAGTTATTATCTTAACTGTAGTCTCACCAAAATATTTTTTAAAAACCTTAATCATTTACCACAAAATTACTACTGTTGGGCTTCCCTGGTGGCACAGTGGTTGAGAGTCTGCCTGCCGATGCAGGGGACACGGGTTCGTGCCCCAGTCCGGGAAGATCCCACGTGCCGCGGAGCGGCTGGGCCCGTGAGCTATGGCCGCTGAGCCTGCGCGTCCGGAACCTGTGCTCCGCAACGGGAGAGGCCATGACAGTGAGAGGCCTGCGTACCACACACACACACACACACAAAAATTACTACTGTTGTCTATTATTTTACTTTTGCCTATTTTTAATTTTCCCAACTAACATCCTCATCATAAATAAACACTAACATCAACATTTCACACAAAATGTTTAGATATTTTTCTAAATATCTTGTTTCAAAAACTATCTTCAGGGTTCTTTACATCAAATTGTTTTTGTCATGGGATTAAATGTTTTTCTTCCTGAATTAATTATTATTTGTTGAATGCATGTTGGTGGTGGTATTTTTTTATTTTTTTATTTGTTGCTTATATGAAAATGTTTTTAACTTGTCCCTTCTCCTGAAAGTTAATAGGCAGAATAATGCCCTTTCCCTGAAACATCTGAGTATCTTAGATTACATGACAAAGAGGAGTTAAGTTTGCCGGTGAAATGAATCTTGCTAAACACCTGACTTTAATGTAGGGAGAGTAGCCTGCATTTTCCAGGTGGGCCCAATGTAGTCGCAAGAGTCTTTATAAGAGAAAGAGGGAGGCAGAAGAGAAGAATCAGGGAATTATTAAGATGGAAGCCGAGTTGGAGAGATACCATGTTGCTGGCTTTGAAGGTGAAGGAAAGAGGCGGTGAGCTAAGGAACACAAGTGACCTCTAGTAGAAGTTGGAAAAGGTAATGCAACAGATTCTCTCCTAGAGCCTACAGAAAGAGGTGCACCGCTGTTGAAACCTGAATTTTAGCTCAATGAAACCCATGTTGCACTTGTGAACAGCAGAACTGTAGGATAATTGATTTGTATCGTTTAAGCCACTGAGTTTGTGGTAACTTGTCACAGCAACAGTAGAAAACCAGTACAGATATTTTGGCTTTGTACAAAACTTTAACTTGATAGTTTCTCTCTGTTCTCTGAATATAATTTTCTCTTCTTTGAATTTTCTTCTCTTTGATGGTAAGTATTCTACTGTCTGTTCATATCAAAAGTGTTTTTGCTCTAGCTTATTTTAAGATTTTCATTTTGTCTTTCTACTATTCTACATGTTTTGCTACAATTTTCAGCTGTGCTTTTCTAAAATCTCTCTTTGGTTCATTTGTTTCATTCATTCTAAAGAAAATGTTTAACCACTAACTCTCAAATAGTTCCTCTAACTCTATTTTCTATATATGTTTTTCTAGGACCCCATTTAGACATTTGTTAGACCTTTGAATCCTGTCCTCCACTTCATTTTTCCCTATTTTCATATATTTAAAAAAAATTTTCTGTAGTACATTCTGCTTTATTTCTTCAGGTCCAGTGCAAATTCATTAATTCTCTTGAAAGCTTCTATTTCATAGACTATAATTTGTAGAAAACTTGTGGTGGAGTATTTTGATACATCTTTACTTTAGAGAAGTATTTGTCTCCGGTATCTCACAGGAGCCTAGGAGTGATGGCAACCTGATAGGCCTCCAGGTGCTTTTAATTTTCCCTGGCTTAATTGGGACAAATGCAGTGCAGCTTCCCAACCCAGCCTGGCAGTGTACACTTTGTTGTCTCAGAAAACTTCCATTCTTACTGAGTTTTGTAGATCTCAGATTTCCTTTCCATTTTTATTTTAGAGTCTATGGGTGATTGAAACAGACATAGAACCAAATCCAGCCCTCAAGAATCTTCCAAGGTCTGTAAGTGAAATTTATATTATAAGCTTTATATGAGTGTGTTTTAAGCAAATTTGGTGTTACATGAGAGGCAATAAAGTGTTGTGAACATTGTGGAAGAACATCCTTGAGATTTAAAAAATTCTAAATATCCAGTTTAGTCAACATTTTCTAATTTAACTTCATGAGTATTTAGGAGTGATGTACATACCAATCTTATTTAAAAGAGGAAAGTAAAATGAGAAAATATATAATACCAAAGGGACTTAATCATTATTGTAAAATATTGCATCTTCTGTTCAACATAAAATTGCCACTACATAATACATGTGTGGCAGAACATGAATACTTCCGTCATTTTAAATATGGTTAATGTGGAAACCTTAACTTTGTGTTTGCTTACTTTTTGTTGATTCCTTGGATGGGAGAAAAATAAACATTGGTCTTTCATCTTGCCTGTTGGCATATTGGAACTTGTGAGCCTTTTCTGTCTTTAAGAAAAGGGGACATCTTAAATTATCTTGACTCAAGGTATGGTGTGAAATAAAAGCAGGATTTCATTCTCCATGGTGAGACGATAAAGAGGGTGTTGGAAGAAAAATATGGGAGCTAACCAGGGCCCAAGCCTGGCAGCTGATTCAGGAGAAGTGAGTCAATAAAAGAGTGAGTAAACCAGGAAAACGATCAGAGAGCATGAGGAGTTGAATCTTCTTCCAAAGACCAATAAGACTGCATTTAAATGAGAGAACCCCATTTCCTCCAACTGGCATAAAAAAGGCTTTGTGACTCTCTACATCAGTGTGCTACTCATTAGTCACCCACCATGTCACATCATTTACTGTGAACTCCATTTTATTATCTCATTTGAAGAGTTAGAACCCTGGTTAGATATGGGGACATTTATGAGAAAATAAGTATTTTTAAAGTATTACTTATTTTATGCTAATTAAGGGGGAAATTCAATAATGGAATTAGACAAGAATCGAGTATTTGTAAGAGCTCTTTTTTTTTTTTTTTTTTTGCTATCTGTACCTGTTCTATATTGGCAAGAAATGCATTTGTTCTGCCAATGAAAAAAACTAATCAGTCAATTTAAGAAAGAAACGGAAAACTTGGTTAGAGTAAAATTGAGAATTATAACCCAGGAACAGCCTCTTAGAAAGCTCTGAGAACTGTTTTTCTCATTAGAGATCAAAACACAGTTGCACAGGTTTTTGAGACAGAGGGCTGTACATTACATGATGAAGATAGTTTGCACAGTCCAGATCTGCAAGTTCAAAGTGGTGGGTCATTGTGACCCCTTACGAGATCAAGAAGGAGTATTATCTTTTAAAAACTTATCTTGTTGTTGCTAGGAGAATGTTGCTTTTTATGGTTGAGTAGGTATTTCTGCTGATAGGGAGGTTTGGCTGATGTATAATGCAGATATACAATGTACAGTCTGAGGGGGAAGGGAGGCTAAAGGGCAGAGAGAATTTGAAAATCCTTTTATGTTTAAATTTTTCATGTCTTGCTATAGAATGTGAATTTTTATTTCACAGTTCCATATGGTAATTATGGGAGACATTTGCATGTGTTTCTTTTGATTCAGTAAGTTGATTCATATAAATAATATCTTGCATATAGTAAACACTCAATAAATTTTAGTGTTGTATTATTAGAGTCACATACCAAGTGGTCTCAAATTTTGGCTTGTATACTTATTTTTTCAGGAATAAATATAAATCTTTTATAGACCTATCTATCAAAGAAATATTGTACTGGACAGAGTTAAGCAGGCAAGGAAAGCTTTATTCAAGACTATTACAGTAGGGAAGAGAGAGTGGACTCAGCTCTGCTGAAACAAAAGCTGGGGTGTTTAAGAGCTGTGGTGAGCTAGTGAAAAAACACTGGGAGGTGTTAGGAGAGAGCTTGGTCAATATGATTAGGCCATTTGTGTTTGCTAATTGTCACTTTTTGAAGTTAGTGCCCTTATTGCCCAGTCTCTGTGGGATTACATTTCAAGGGGATGGTCTCCAGGTCCATGAGAAAGATATTCCCTGAATTGCAAAAACTGGCAAAGGCTGGGAGAAGATTTACACCTCAAAGGAACAGAAGAAATAATTTAAAAGTTTTCTAAAGCAAATGCTTTGAGAAAAGAGAGGTGAGGAAGTTACAGTTGGGAAGAAGACAGTCCAAAATTTACTAAAACTGAAACAGTAAGGCCGTCTGTCTGGGCAGCCCATATGTACAAAATGGCAGGGGACAAAAGCAGTTTCTTCTGAATTATCTTGAAAATAACGACTTGTCCTTATACTAACTGGGATTGAAATATAGAATACCTTTGTGAACATAACTGAATAATTTTAAAAGTTGAAAAATATCATTTACTCTAGATAAAAGCAAAGTAATACTAAAAAAAAAGTTTGCCAAGTGAAAAGGTCTTTTGGAAATGTAAGCGTATTGTTTATCTGGGCTTATTTTAAAACTACTCAAAAAGTAAAAAGCATAATTCTTTTATATCCCATTATTCTTATTATTGAGTAAGAAATGTTACTGATAAGAGAGATATGGTTCAGAAGCAGGGCAAAGTAAATAGAGGAAATATCAAAGTTAAAGCAAGGATTTCTGTGAACCCTGGTGAGCAGATAAATTATGCCTTTGTAGCATATTCTATATTCATCTAATGGGCAAAGCTTAATGTAATGGTTGCTTAATGTTTATCTAGATATAATGTTTATCTAGATAGAGCAATGTGAAGATACTGCAGTAATGAGCTATTTTAAAGATTTTTAGTGATCATCTAAGGAACTATGCTGATATCTTTTAATAGATTTAAAATGATTAAATGGAAAGTAACACCACATTAAAAGTGAGCTGGAAATCCATGAGGCATATCCTCAGAACAATCATTAAGCAAGGTTTTTTCAATAGCAGATGACTGAATGTCAAAGTAAAAGGCCAAACTATGCTAGAATTTAAAATTAAATTTACAGCTTTCACTGGAAAACATATATATTGATGTCAGGAAGTTAAAAACAATTCCAAGTGTAATCAGAAAAGTCTGCAAATGAATCATTTAGTAGAGGGATCATTGTCTAAATAATAATGGCTTAACATATGATAAATATTATGTACTTGTGCTTTTTCTGAGGTGAAAGAGATCGAAAAATAATTTTAAATATATAAAAATAATATAGTAACATCAAATATTTTCAATTTTAATCTTTTATATTTGTTACTATATTTAATGCACATTTGAGTGAAATTAGATTTTTTTTTTTAAGATGGTATTTTTTTTTGCGGGCCTCTCACTGTTGTGTCCTCTCCCATTGCGGAGCACAGGCTCAGCAGCCATGACTCACGGGCCTAGCCGTTCCGCGGCATGTGGGATCTTCCCGGCCGGGGGCACGAACCCGTGACCCCTGCCTCGGCAGGCGGACTCTCAACCACTGCGCCAGCAGGGAAGCCCAGATTTTTCATTTTGTAATATTACACCTAAAACTGGAATAAATCTATTGTCTATAATAAATCAGTAACAAATATCAAATAATAATAAATCAAAATGTATCTCATGCCTGGGTTGGAATAGAGAGTCTGTTTAGTATTCCTCATGAAATCATTTTGCACGCCAATAAAGCACTTGATATCGCCCCCTGAAATATTCCCCAAATCCCATTTTGTAACCAGTATTATTAAAGATGGTATTATATATAAACCCACCAGCTGGAATAAGAATGTGTCACAGATATTTTCTGAGCAATTAATTACAGCCGTGTTTGTTTTAAGACAAATTTATTTTTCTAAAGTAACTTTTAAGTAAGTAGAAATAATTGGGAATAAAATTAATATCTCCACTAATGGATTCTCATGTGGAAAATTCTTCATATGGAATATGAGAACACTTAGCAGAGATTACATGATAGGTAAGTTAAAGCTGGTCTCCCTCTGGTACAAAAAGAATATATTTTTTAAAAGGAAGACTCAAACACCCTGTCATTATGATAAATATAGTCTTGACCATCACTGTGCAAATGATATGTTTAAAAAGGACAATTACTCTTTTCTGGTCTATTTCAAAACTACCACTTTGAGGGCTAGAAGGATTACATTTGAGCACTATTCTTCATCCTTCTCATATTCTTCCTCCATGAGCATGCATAATAACTATACTTCTTCAATCTTTTGAAAATATTCATTGCCATGCATGTATTTCATATGCAGAACAATATAACCTCAATTGATCAGTTATTTTTGACATAGATATTATACTCTATGCTTGATGAAAAGAAATAGAGAGTTGAAAATTTTATCCAGTTAACATTATTTCTGAAAGTAACTATTCCTGAGTGATTATGACTCTTCAAAGGTGTTAAAGAACAGTAAAATGAACAATTTTAAACAAAAACAGTTCATACACTGGGAATAATAATCCTCACTGGAAAGAAGGAAGGAGTAATTTTCATAGTGAGTTATCTGACAAATCAAAACACTACTTAGTATTTAATAGGTTTCTTTCACAAAATATTTTTCATTATAGAACATATTTTACATTAGACTGTGTATATTCCAATAGAATACTCAGTCTGTCTTAATGGATAATATAGTTATTAAAATATTGAGGTAAAATATTGTTATGAAAATTAATCATCATAGTAATGTCAACTACTTACACAGTGCTTTATTTTAAAATAATACATATACATGTTATTTAAATTTAATTTCAAAATAGCCACTGGAAAATTACATATACAAATATACACAGGAATAAAATTTTACATACATGTATAATTACTTTCACGTCATAGATATTGTTTGGTTTTGGCAAGTGTAGTGTCTTTCTCCTATTCTTTGGTTCAGCTGACTAAATTCCCTTTTCTCTCCTCCCTAGTAATTTTTTTAATTAAACAGTTTATTTTTAAGGTATGATTGACATGTAACATTGCATAAGTTTAAGGTATACAACACAATGATTTGGACATTTGTGTTGCAATATAACTGCCACTGTAGCATTAGCTAACACTTCTATCATATAACATAATTATCATCTCTTCTAGTGATGGGACCATTTGAGATCTAGTCTCCTAGCAAGTTTAATGTTTATAATAGAGTTTTGTTGTCTGTAGTAACTGTATTCTGTGTTAGATCTCTAGGACTGATTTACCTGGTAGTTGCTACTCTGTACCCGTAAACATCTCTTCCATTCCCCCACTTACCCAGGCCCTGATAATCACCATTTCACTCAATGTTTTTCAAGTTCATCTCTTAAAATATTCCATATATAAGAGATCATACAGTATTTGTCTTTCTCTGACTTATCTCACTTAGGCCAATGCCATCAGTGTCCATTTGTTGTCACAAATAGCAGAATCTCCGTTTTTCTCACGGCTGAATAGTATTTCATTATATAAAATCACATCATCTTTATCCATTCATCCATTGATGAACACAGGTTGTTTACTTATCTTGGCTACTGTGAATAATACTACAATAAACATGAGATGTATATATCTTTTCAATAACCTGTGTTTATTTCCTTTAGATATATTATACCCAGAAGGGGAGGTTGTTGAATCATATAGTAGTTCTATTTTAAATTTTTTTGAGGAACTTCACTTCTCCATAGTGGCTAAACCAGTTTACAATCTTAAGAACAGTGCAAAAGGGTACCCTTTTCTTCACTACCTTGCCAACACTTGCTATGTCTTGTCTTCTTGATGATAACCACTCTTACAGGTATAAAGTGATATCTCATTGTGGTTTTAATCTTTACTTCCCTGATGATTAGTGATGTTGAGTATCTTCTTATGTACCCACTGGCCATCTGTATATCTTCCTTAGAAAAATGTCTATTTAGTTCCTCTGCCAATTTTTTAATGGGGTTGTTTGTTTTTGTTGTTACTGAGTTGCATGGTTTTTTTTTTTGTAAAGCTAAGTTTATTTAATTTTAAGAATATTTATTTATTTTGAACGTATGTCCTTCCTACTTTTTTTGGGTTCTTAAAAGTCTTATTTAAAGAAGAGTGATAGTAGTTGTTGCTTATTGTTTTTTAATATCTTTATTTGGAAAAATAAAACATTGTTATTCCCTGATCATACCCTCCATTTCCTCCCATATTTACTTAAAATTTTTACTTATTTGTGAAATCTGAAAATCTGAGAACCAACACACCATACCATAGATAGTATAAAGCAAAAATATCAAAAAACTGGCACAGTTATGATAGGTATTAATTTTGATTTTAAAACTATTTTAACATCTGAAAATGGGTTTATTACCATGTAGTTACTCTGAAACTAAGCAGTAATTGGTGAGATACTTTGTATAATATAATCTGTAGAAAGTAAGAACACTTAGCTAAAGATATTCTGAAAATAGTTTAAGTTTATTGCATTAGGAAGTATTTGTGAATTTGTACAAATAGAATATGTTTATAGAGTCAGTTCTTTCTAAGTCATCCTGAATGTCTGTTCATTAGAGTTTTCCTATAAACCTTTATCCTACAAATGTCTTTGTGACTGGTGGTCTATTTGATGTTACCTTTTGGGAGACATTGTTTTTGTAAAATTTTAATTATTCTGTATATATTTGTAGCTTGCTTTGCTCATTTAGCATTATAATCATTTTTCTTTGCTATAAAGTGACCTTTGTAGACTTTATTTTATTAGAGTATACTTGATTTACAATGTTGTTAGTTTCAGGTGTACAGCAAAGTGATTCAGTTATACATATACACATATTCATTCTTTTTTAGAGAACTCTTATCTGAAGCCTGGGGAAAAACAAAACGGGCTATTTCATGTCACATGGGATAGGAACAGACTTTGTTGAAAGGCCCTTGTGACTAATATCTGCCTTTTGCTTATTTGCACTTTCAACTTTTAAACTTTCAAAAAGATCACATTAATTCAATTGGGTTCTGGAAAGGATATAGTAGTTAGCCTCCTGATCTTTGTGTTCTTTGGGTGTTGTTGGTGATTTTTTAAAAATTATTTTTATTTACTAGATAAGAGGAAGAATCCATGACATGCCCATCTTTATAGGAAATCCTACTTTCCCTTTCCTATATACTCCCTGCCAGATCTGTTGACCTAAAAATTAATAGAAATTGTCCATGGCTCCAATTCCAGAGCTGAGGAAAAGAAAAAAAAAAATCATTTGACCATTCAATTCCAGAGTCATTGTACTCTGTGGCTTCATGGATAATTTAATGGAAAATTGAGATAAGTTCCATTTGGTACAGTCATACAGTTACCATTTTAAACCTGATGATAGTAATTTTGAGTATTATTGCATAGGGCAGGATAAAAGTAGTAACTAACCATTGAAATAGTATTGAGTACTATGTAGTTCTTAAAAACTAAGCCATGTATTTTGGACCTTGAAATACAAAAGTCATGAAGCCACAAATATCTTATTAGATAACCAAAGGCAAATCCATTTAAAGTGCAAAGCTTGCATTTTATCCAGGCACTTTCTTAAATAATTGAGGTGAAACATCAAAATAACCTTGAAGTAAGATTCAATGCCTATATAAAAGTAACTGAATCTGAAAGTTAAAAAGTTAAGAATACATCTAGCAAATTTTAAAGATTAAATATTATAGGCTAAAGATTTTTTAAAGATACTTTAAAGATGAAAAATATATGTATATTTTAAAAGTAATGTAAGCATATACGTCATTTCACTGACAACTAGTGTTGTCAATTTACCAAGTATTTGAATATTTAAAATTATATAAAACCAGTTAAAATGTATATGATAGAATAATATAGGACTATTTCAGACAATGTATATAAGATTATACTTAAAGCTTTAAAGAAATAGTTTTTTTAATCTCCACAGCATTACCATGTTCAACAACTCTGATTCTTCATGTGGTTAAAAAAAAATTGACAAGCCATTAAAATAAAACAAAATCTCAATCAATTGAAAATATGACCTCATATCATATACTAGAATAATGCATGGAATATTGTAAAGAGTCATACTTTCAAGCCAATTTGGGGGGAAATATTTGGCAACCACCTATTTGTATCATAAATTTACTAACCAAAACTTAATTGAAATAAAATTCACAAAATATGAAATTCACCAGTTTAAAGTGTGTACTTAGTGACCTAGTATATTCAAGATGTTGTGTAATCATTGTCACCTCTGTTTAGTTTTAAAACATTTTCATCAGCTTCAAAGATATTAAAACAATCAGTCCCCATTCTCCCCTCCACACAATCCCTAGCAACCACTTGTTTGATGTCTGACTCTATGAATTTACCTATCATGGATATTTTATATAAATGGAATCATAAATATGTGGCTTTCGGTGTCTGGATGTTCTCACTTAGCATGTTTTCAAGATTTGTCTTCTTTGTAGTATGTATCACTACTTCACTTCTTTTTTTGGCTGAATAATATTTTATTGTATGTATGTACCACATTTTGTTTATCCATCAGTTTGTTGATGGACCTATGGATTGTTTCTACTTTTTGGATATTGGGAATAGTGCTATTATGGACATACATATACAAGTAAATATTTGAGAACCTGTTTTCAATTCTTTGGGGCATGTACATGAAGTGGAATTGCTGAGTCATAGGGTAGGTTGTGTTTAACTTTTTGAGGAACTACTAAAATTTCCACAACAGCTCTGCACCATTTCACATTCCAATCGGTGATATACAAAAGGTTCCAATTTGTCTACATCTTCCCCAATTCTTCTAATTTATTTATTTTAAAATTATAGCCATACTGGGAGGTGTGAACTAATATCTCATTGTGGTTTTGATTTATAGTTTCCTAATGATTAATGATTTTAAACATCCTTTCATGAGCTTTAACTAAGAATTTTTAGGATCAGCTTTTTCACTATGACACTGTTAGTTTTTTTCATGGTGATGGAGCATTATGTCTGTTCAAGAAATTTCCAGAATCTTCACAAAAACTTATTTTAGAAATATATAATTTAAATGCCTATTAAAATCACCTTAGTAAAATTTAATGACAACAACCTAAAAGAATATTTGTCAAAACTATTTCAAAATGTGTATAAATGGATAACTAATAAGAACCTGCTGTATAAAAAATAAATAAAATAAAATTCAAAAATTAAAAAAAAACTTTCAAAATGTTAGATCAACAATAAAGTTTGATCATTTTGAGTATCTTTGAAAAAATATCTCGTTAGGTCTTTTTTTAATAATATTATGTGTGTGTGTTTGTGGTGGTGGTTGTTTGCTTATTGAGTTGTATAAGTTCCTTTACATATTTTGAATATTAACCCCTTATCAGATATGTGCTTTGTGAATACTTTCTCCCATTCCATATGTTACCTTTTCATTTTGTAGATTGTATCTCTTATTGTGCAGAAGTTTTTAGTTTGATGTAGTCCCAATTGTTTTTTGTTTCTGTTGCTTGTGTTTTTGTTGTCATATATAAAAATTGTGGCCAAGACCAATGTAAAGGAGTTGTTTTATTCTAGGACTTTTATGGCTTTAGGTCTTACATTGAATTATGTCTCAATGTAGTCCTTTTTAGGTTCAATCTAGTTGGCTTTCTTTGGGCTTCATGAATCTGGATGTCAATTTTTTTCCTGAAGATTGGGAGATTTTCAACCATTACTGCTTTAAGTAGACTCTCTGTCCCTATCTCTTCCTCTTTTCTTTCTGGGATTCCCATAATGTGTATATTGTTTCATTAGTGGGGTCCCATAAATCCTGTAGGGTGTTTTAACTCTTCATTTCTTTTCCTAGTTGCTCCTGTGACTGGATAATTTCAAATAACTTGTCTTTTAGTTCATTGATTCTTTCTTTTGCTTAGTCAGGACCACTGTTGAAGCTCCCTATTGATTCTTTAGTTTAGTCATATTCTTCAGCTCTATAATTTTTATTTTGATGGCTTCTATTTCTTTTTTTAACTTCTCATTTTGTTCATGCATTGTTTTATTTTGTGTCTCTGTTATTGTAGTTCACTGAGCTCCTTTAATAAGATCATTATGAATATTTTGTCAGAAAGTTCATAAATCTCCATTTCTGCAGGATGAGTTATTGGAGCTTTATAAGCTTCCTTTGGTGTCATATTTTTGATTCTTTGTGAACCTTGATTCTTGGTACTGCATATTTGTTTAAGCAGTGTTTTTACCGAACTCAGGTTCAGCTGCTCATCACTCAAGAATCCAATACTGAGAGACAAGTGTTGGGTAAAAGGAAAGATAGCTTTATTGAGGAAGCTGGCAATCCTGGGAAGAAGATGGGCTCATGTCCCAAAGGACCAACTCCCTACTGCTGATCAGGGGGCAAGAGCTTTTAAAGCAGAGTGTCAGGGGTTTATAGCTGGAGGGAGGGTTCTATGTGCAGAACAGCACAGTCAGCTCTGATAATCATCCTGAAATTGGTCATGCGGTGGTCTGATCAGTGTCATCTTGATTGTTTTAGGTAAAGTTAATCTTCAACTCCAGAGTTGGTTTGTTCCCATTTCCTTGAGGCCAGTTCTTAGAGTTGTGCAAGATGTACCAGCTTATGTCATGGCTATAGTCTGGGCATCATGTAGTTAACTTCTTCTACCTACTGGGGATTTCAGTATCTGTAAAACATCTCAAAGGATATGTATGGCTCAGAATATTATCCATAGCCCATGAGGAGGAACTAAAGATCCATGACTTTGTTTACTGGCTAAACTATTATTATTTTGTCTTGTTTGTTTCTGCATTTTCTTGTTTCTCTGATTAAATTTATTCTTTGAAAGTTTTTCTACAGACAAGAGGCAGGCGAAGGACATGGGTGGGGGGTGGGGCATCTGTGCTAGGAAGGCCCCATAGGGTCCTGCTCTGTTACAGTGTCATCTTCCAGACTTTACAAGTTCACTCTGGTAGGGAAAGACTCACCAGTCAGCTCACCTTGAGGTACTTCACAGGTTAGCCGGTAGTATCCGTGAGCAGGCACTGTTTTGCTCGCCGACCAGATGGTGCCACTGGCTGAACTTCATGTTCAGGGAGGGCCACAGGCAGGGCTTTGCCAATGTGCTGGGCCTCAGGCCTTGCTCTGCAGTCAGATTGGGCCACAGGCTATACCTGAAGTTGGGCAAGACTCTAGGTTAGGCTTCATAATCAGTTAGGCAGTTGGCTATGCTCCACTATTCAGCAAGGTTACTTGCTGGGATCTCTGGAAGGGGCCTGCAGCTGTATACCATAGTTGGGGCTAGATACTATACTCCATGGTCAGGTGGGATTGCTATCTGGGCTTTCTGCCTAGGCAGGCCACAGGCTGTGTTCAGCAATGGGCAGGGCTGTAGGCTAAGCTCCACTGGGTCTTATTTTTGGACTGGGCCAGGTTGGCTGATCTCTGTGATGAGGCAATAGCTCAGCAGGGTCTGGATGGTCTAAAATAGCCTCACCTTTATACCTGGGGTCGCATCTTTGACAGTTGGGATTGCTGAGACCTATCTATACAGAATTTATCATCCTCAAACAAGACATCCCTGGTTTATTCACATGGTGATGGAAGGGTGTAGAGTAGAAAAAAAAAGAGCAAGCCCCTAATCATAAGCAGCTGTCATATCTCTGCTAGCATCATAATTGCTAATGATCATGAGACAAAACAAGACCAAGACCAACTTCAAGAGGTGAAAAATGGATTTTGTCTCTTCATGGGATAAATTGCAAAATATTGTATATATTTTTTCAATCTGCTGCAAGGAATTTTAAAAATTTACTCACAAAGAATAAATCTAAGTAGGTTATAAATGCAATTATATTTTTATATGCATTTGAATGTATTTGGACAAATGGTAGAAGAATAGATATGGCATATTCTGTGACTTTAATCACTTTATATATTTTCATTTACAGTAACTCAGTGTGATGCTTTTATTAGGGGAATTGTTGGCTGTATGTAAAGAACATTCAAATTTCTGTTAAATAATAATTACTGTGTCTAATAATACAGAGTCTTTAAATTCCCAGAAGAAAAAAAATGTTTATTTTTAAATGATATTTATAAGAAGTCTGCCTTTCCTCTTTTGGTAAATTTCCAAATCAACCAAATAATACAGAGGTAAATGTAATGACAATTTCAGTCTTATATCACATTTTTAACTAAGGGTCGTACCTGAACTTCTGTTGCATTGAACACTGCCTCAATGTTTTGAAATTCAAAGTGGCAGTCATAACAGAGTAGATAGTGCGTTGTAGACTACTTTGACAAGGTGTAAATAGGATATTCACACCATGACGTACATTCTGGATGTCACATATGTCATTGCATTTAGAGCATTAATAAAGGTTGTATTCAAAAACATTGGGGCAGGTTGGATAATAAACGAATGTATTTGAACAGCTAATATGAATCATCTAAACTGTGGATACAAACAGAAAGTATCAAACAATAAGTGTAGATGAATCAAGCAGTAGGTAGTAGAAATCTTTTAACAGAGATTAGTAAAATCAAAGACATTATCTAAAGTAGGATTCTTTTTTTTTTAATTTGTTTATTTTTGGCTGTGTTGTCTCTTCATTGCTGCACGTGGGCTTTCTCTAGTTGTGGCGAGCGGGGCTACTCTTTGTTGTGGTGCACAGGCTTCTCATTGTGGTGGCTCCTCTTGTTGCAGAGCACGAGCTCTAGAGCGCAGGCTCAGTAGTTGTGGCGCATGGGCTTAGTTGCTCCATGGCATGTGGGAATCTTCCCGGACCAGGGCTCGAACACGTGTCCCCTGCATTGGCAGGTGGATTCTTAACCACTGCACCACCAGGGAAAACCTAAAGTAGGATTCTGAAATTGAATATTTGAGATTATTTGTGGCACCTGAAAATTTGTAATAATGTATTTATGGGATTTTTCTGAATATATATTTGATAACATACCAAAATATATATTACGTTGTCTGAATCATAATATGTTATAAATGGTGCTTTATATTCTATTATGGAGAACAGAAACACAATTTCTTAGGGCAACTTAGAAAAATCACTAAGATCAAAGAGTCTTAGGTGGAACAAGAGATGGGGTTAAAATCCAAAAACATAAAATAGAAGAGTAATGGCATCAAGATGAGATAAATTACACTATTCAATGCAGGGATCTAATAAATACTGTATTTGTCACCTTTTTGTGGGGAGCAAATTCAAGCATCAAACGTAGACTTTTTATGTGATGAAGTATATTCACTTTTATGAACATGGACTTTGGATTCTAAGAGATTTTCTAGTCTAGTTATCAAAGTAACAGGAATCGATAGGAATGTTAAATTGACTTCCCAAAATAATTTAGCTATTTAGAAGCAGAGCTGAAATCATAATTCACATCTTGTTCTTACTTAGTGATATTTTCATTTAATTATGCTTATTTAAAAATTCCAGGTTGAATTTTCACAGTCCAACCAGAATATATATTGAATTATTATGGAAAGTCAATTATATGTTAATATAAATCCCCAAGTGAAAATATTCAATTTAGATGACATTTTTCCTACTGGATAACATCCAGTCCCATTTCTAGCTAAATTATAATGATAGAATTGGCAGTTAAGTATCAATTTCTATATCCCAAACAATTTTGTACTGTGTATCTTCTATATTTTCAAATGAAATTGATAACAAAAAAGATGGTTTAAAGTCAACAACAAATGACAGTTACATGTGGTTGACCAAATATAAGTACCATGGTTCTTTTCTTTAAAACTCCCTTGAGCTTAAAGGTCATATGGCAATAAAACTTTACTAATTTTTCATAAAGACAATTATGAATGTGGTAAAATCAACTTTAAAATCAGTGTCTACTAGTAAACAATCGATTTATCGTGTTTACTTTCTGACTCATAAATAATGTGAATGTATAAAAATTAAAAAAAAAAGTATGAATAAGAATCTCTGACACACCTTTAAGTCAAAATGACCACAGGATAAAAACTTTGTAGACCTGACAGACTGATGAAAGGCTTCCTATTTTGGCACTATCTTTTAGAAAATATATAAATCAAGTGATTACAATAACTTTTTTAAACTGACCTATAAGTTACTGGCAGAAAAATCAATAAATTCCAAATGAAAAATAATAATGCAATAACCACACTCAGCTTCGACCTGAAAACATGTATAACAATCAATATAATAAAGACTCTGTAAACTTGATTTAAAAAAAAAGGCTAGTGCATTCACATAGAAAAGTCATTTTGCCAGCTAAACATTCTCTGCTAATATTGAACATTTTCCTTAGTTTTTAACATATTCCTATGTCCTGAAAATGCAAGCATTATATTCTCAGTGTTCAAAATAAGCTGCTGGGATGAAAACACATCTCTGCAGTGATTATTATACATATATTATCCATCTTGTGTGTTTGTAGGAGAAATATATATTTTTAGCATTAGATATTATAAAATAACACAAATTTAGTAGACTTTCTGGAAAACTGGGAAAAAATTAAATTTGCATTATTAAGTAGCACTTTTAATTAATATAGGCATACTGTAATCTGTGTGTTCAAAACTACGAGTAGCAGAAGACCCACTTGTCTCTCAGTAAATAAGCATTGATAGTGATACTTCAGATAAAAATCAGAAGGCAGCCCACTATATTCTAAACAGAAATTTATACAAATTGTACAACAAAGTTACATAATGCATTATCTTTAAATTTTATATTAAAATGTCCTTTAAAAATCCTCATAGTCAGGATACCAAAGCTATACCTTCAAATTTAATTCTATCACATAACACATAGGAAGATCAGAAAATAGAGTAATCTCAAAAATATAATTGAGATTCATGATAATATGTTGGTGTACACCATTTATGTTGAAGTTCTGTCTATAATGCATCCATTTGAATACTACCAATGATCAAAAATTTGATAGTTAACAAGATAACATCTTATCTGGAATATATCTAATAACTTTAGAGTATTTTTTCTTATACTATCGAGATATAGTATTATAGAATTAAATACACAAGTGATATTGTCAATCCAACTGCTTTGATTGGGTTCTGCTATTTCCTAGAGTGTAACCCTGGGGAATTTTATTAACCTCTTTAGTTTGTTTTGTTTGTATCACATCTAGGAAAGCTATTGACTCTTGGCTATGTCATGAGTATATTCAGCATATTATAGATAATTTAGTTATAGTTTTATATGTTAATATGGAACCTATTATTATTGAAACTTCTACGTCTTGGTCTGAGTTCTTTTATTTATTGAATACCTAGAGCATGCCTGAAGTAGAAAAGGACTTACATGGATAAATTCATCCTGTTTTCATGAAACAGTTCTCCCAGCTCTATTTAATTGAGGTTTCTGCTTACTAATTTTTAATATTTCCCCTTTTGATCAAGATCTTTCTCTGAAAGCATTGCTGATCAAGTCAGATTTTTCAGTTTCAGCAGTTTTTCATCTCTCAATGCCAGGAAGTACCTTTTTTGGGTGTAGTGTCTCATGTTGGAGGGAAAGTACACAGATTGGAAACTACTGAGGTCACATTCAAGTAACAGGAGGAGGGAGCGCTCAGGTACTTTTTATCTAAAGTCCATATGTGATGAAGATAATAGACATTAGACATCATATGAAGTGGTAAGTCATCATCACAGGTTTGGTGACAAAATTCCAATAGGCCTGGTCCAGATATCTTGGGAAAAGCTGTCTCATCAGATGTTGCATCAGTCAAGGTTACTAGATGATGTTCAGGTCTAGTCAGGGTTCAGTGCTTTCTTTAGGTGGGTCAATTTAAAATGTCCTAGAGCAGTATGAACAGGATTCCCTGAGTTGTTATTTGGTTCAAACCAGAGCTTTCTCTTTATCAAACTGACAGTTTTAAAATTTCCAATCTTATCTTTCTTTCTCTGGGACCAATTTTGGGGATTCTCTAACCAGTTTTTCCAAATTATCATTTGGAAAAATATTCCTTTGGATCATGACAAAGTTTTCGCTATTATTGGTCCCGTTAAGAGCAGCATTCCTTGCAGAAATATCAGCAGGGTGATTTGCTTTGGCTTCCAGAGAGTCAAGTTTAGAATGGCCTGGAGGGGAATTCCCTGGTTGCCCAGTGGTTAGGATTCCAGGCTTTTGCTGCTGTGGCCTGGGCCTGGGAACTGAGATCCCACAACCACATAGCATGGGGAAAAAAAAAAAAAAAAAGAATGCCCTGGAATCTTAATAATAGCTAAAATGGCTGGTAAAAGTATTGCATTCAGTAATTTCTGAATATAGGGGCTGTTTTTAATTTTATTTACCCTGGAATTAAGGAAGCCATGTTTCTTCTACAACATTCCAAAATTATGTACTCTTCAAATGCATATCTACAGTCAGTATAAATATTGGCAGTTTTGTTCTTGGCTGAAGTACAAGCTCATGTAACAGTGTATAATTCAGCCTGTTGAGCCAAAATAGCCATAGGTAAAGATGCTGCCTCAATAACATAAAAAGGAGTTTTAATAGCATACCCAGCACAATGTTTGCCACTGTCACCTTTTAAATAACAACCACCAATGAACCATGAGAAGTGAACGTTACTCAGTGGACTTTCCGGTAGATTATTAGGAGGAGCCCAGAGGTGATTTGTTAGCACTAAGCAGTTTTGAGGGACTTCATGCATGACAGAAGGGAAAAGAGTAGCCCGGCTATGGTTATTATAAGAGTTATGGGAGAGAGGGACAGTTAACAAAGAACTCATAGGAGGTGAGGTGACTGGCTGAGTGTGAGGTTGAGTGTGATGAGAATTCAAGAGAGCTTCTTGTGTATGAGGTACACAAATGGTTAAAGCAGATTCCATTATAATTTTCTTGGTGGCCTTAACCAAAGGGGCAGTAACCGTAATGTATCTAAGACAAGGGGGTTATTCCTGTGCCACAGGGTCCAGTTACTGACTATACCACCTTGTGGGTCAATGGTGATATCTGTGTTTTGGGGCATTTCTTCCTTTTCATATACAAAAAGGAAAAAGGGAATCTGAAAATGGGGTTACCCAAGATTCATCAAACTCTCCTTTAAGGCCTTGAAGTCTGCCATCTGGTTCTTCTCATAAAATTGGGTCAGGGTTGTTATGGCCAAACCTATATATTTTACTAAACAATAAGTGAAATTTATAATGCACTTTTGGTAATAACCAACTAGCCTGAAAACCTTGCAGCTGGGGCTTAGTTTTGGGTTTTAGGAAACTTAGGACACCATAAAGTTAATCTGGATGTAGGTGTAACCCTTGTTCTGATATCAGTTTTCCTAAATATCAAACCTGATGTGGGGCAAACTGCAATTTTTCTTTTGAACTTGTGTCCCTTTATGACTAAATGCTTTAGCAAGTGAATACTGCCTTCCTGTGAGGAGGCTTAGTCACATATTGTGGAGTAGAACCTCTAGGGGAAATTTATGTCATTCAGATCAGCCTTCAGGATTTGTGTGAAAGAAGGACTCAGTTAAACTCTGAGGCAGTAATGTCCAGGTGAGTTGTCTTTCTTCCCAAGTTAAGGCAAAAAGGTTGGCTAGCTTCATCAACTGGAATACTAAAGAATACACTGCATAAATCAATTACAGTAAAGAATTTACCGCTGGTGGGAATGGATGTTAGCAATGTATGAGGGTTAGGAAAACAGGGTGTCAGGGGATAACAATATTATTTATTGTTCCAAGGTCTGGGACAAACCTCCACCCTCGGCCCTTAGGTTTTCTCACTGGCGAAACAGGAGTGTTACAGGGGCTAGTAAAAGAGATAATGAGGCCTTGAGCCTTGTAGTTTTCTAATATGGGCTTTATGCCTTGAAGGGCTTCTTTACTTACAGGGTATTGATTAATTCTGGGAAGAGGTTTGGAGAAGTCTATGTGAATTTTGATAGGTGGTGCACTGTGAATTTTTCCAACATGAGTTGGAGATTTTTCCCATAAGGAAAGTGGTAGCTAAATCAATAGGGAAAAATGATCAGTGTTTCCAGAATCTGCTTTAGTACTGTCAGAGATGGCAAAAATAAAAGTTGTCAAAGGTTCATTTAATTCACCTGGTGGGTTACTTTGACTACTGTCAATTTCTAAAATTATTTTCCCCTTTTGGGAGAAAGAAATTCCTGCATGATACTCCTCTAAGGAGTCTGGGCCTAATAAACAGTTAGTGAGAAGGAACCAAGGAGAAAAGAGTATATCTGAGGGTCTAAATAAAAGGGAAGAGGTTCAGAGACAAGAACCTCTTGAGGTTCATTGGAGGTCTCCACTATTTAAACTGTTTTAGTACTCCAAGTCAGGGGTTGTTTTATAATAATTGGGTTGAGCACCAAGAGTGTGGCTCTGGTATCATTTACGACTGAAAGAGATTCATCCCCAATCTGGAGAAATGTTTTTCCAAGCCAATTAAGAGGGAAGATTGGGAAGAACCTCTGTAATTCATTGGAGTCTGGTCATTGAGAATTGGAAGGACATTGGAAAGGCAATTTAGTGGGCTGATGGTGCCTAAAGCATTTAAATTTGTAACAATTTATTTTCCAATGTTCTGGCTCTTTGTAATAATAGCAGAAGCTAGAAGGTTTTGATTTTGTTTAGGAGCCTTTATTTGCTTGAATTGAAGATTTTGATAGTCTTTCTTGGAGGTGACTCATCTAGAGTAAGAGAGAATTGGTTTGCTAGGTTAACTATCAATAAATCTAGAGTGGACATCCTGGCCCTTTTCACTAGAAGGGACAAGTCCTGGTTTAACCCATTAATAAACATAGTTAAAAGCTCCCTGGGTGTAATCAACATCTGAAGGAATACCAGGATTTTCTTTAAAAATAATCTGAAGTCAATTGTAATAATTATGAACAAGTTAATGAGATTTTTGTGTACAAGCCTGAATTTTATTCCAAGGAGCAGGCTTTGGAAAGGCCCTAGGAATTGTTCAATGACATCACCTAGTGATTGCCCAAGGCTGATTATATACTAAATTAGTGGACTGGTCTCCCAATTGTAATTCTAGAGACCTTTCAGGACTTTCCCAATTAGAGTTGTCATCCAATGCTGGGCCTGGTCTTCACTGACAAGCATATAAAGTAGTTGATATAAGTCAGAGAAACCAGGTTGATCGGTTTGAATGACTATTTTAAATTCCTTAGCAAATCTTTGAGGTTCTTTGGTTATTTTGGGAAAATCTTTGACTGTGGCTCACAGCTCAGCTTTAGTCCATGGAGAATAAGAAACTATGGGTTTAACCTCTGGATCCTCAGAAAGCTTAGTTTTAAAGGGACAGGTTCTGATATGTTCAGAGGAAAAGGGAGTAGGGAGAGTTTCAGAGAAATAGGGTAGTTTGGTGAGAGAATTATTCTGGGGAAATTGAAGGTATAGTGGAGTCGTAGGTGGCATACAAGGGAAAGAATAAGATGACATTGCAAGAAGGACTGGCCAGAAGGAGATGAATGAGAGAGAGAAGATGGTGCCAGAGGCTGATCCTGAGACAAAGAAGCCAAGGAAGCCTGAGGCTTTGGGACCCACTTCACCTTTCCTTAATTTTGTCTTCCCTCAGTTAATCTTAAAATCTTATTTTGAAGACTGAAAAGTTTAGACTCCTGATAACATTGGGAAGCCTCAAAATACCAATCGAAATAAGCATTTCATTCTCTTATGGAAATTTTTGAACTATTGTAGTCCAATTTGGTTTTAAGGGAATTAAGTTTGGGGATTTCAAAAGTTCCCCATAATGGCCATTGGTCTTCTAAATGGTCAGGTCGGTTTGGTCAGGTCAGTTCATTTAATTAGAAATGTGCATTGGAAGGAAAGAGGTTTTTAAACATAAAATCGGCTGGAGTCTGTCTGGAGGGGACACTCTCAAGAAACTTAGATAACTGAGCTCCCATTTCTCAGATGTTTTTCCTCAAGAGCAAAGAACAATTTTCAAACAACTCAAATGGCTTACAGCACAAATGGCTCAGTTCAAATAGCTTGCAAGCCAATCTCAGCCATTCCCCAAAAAATACAACTTGGTCCCAGGGGAGCTAGGCCAAAGGCTTTTTTAGCCAGTCTCTAGAGGATAGCCCTTATAAAGGAATAGGCCAGAGGCTGAAAAATTGGCAGTTTCAATTGAAGCAGCCCCTTCCTGAACTTACTGGGCTGAAGACTTTTTCAGCCAGCTTTGGTTGAAACAGTCTGATCTCAAGATCAGACCTAAGTGCCAAATGTGTACTGGCATACAGAACAAGGCCTTTTTCCGGAAGGAAAAAACCTTTAAATAGATACCTAATAAAACCTGAAGAGTTTCAAATTCAAGGAGGGCAAGAGCTCCAATATAGGAGAAAGACGTCCCTTCAAACTTTAAATTCATTAAGAAAATTCAGTGAGAAATGATCGGCTCAACTATGGGTAGTGCACCTGTTTGCTCACCAGCCTAGGAGCCATTGGAGAGGCCTTCTCTAGTCTTTATACTGGCCAGCAAAATGTTGACCTGAAACAAATAGCCAAGTATCTCCAGTAAAGATGGGTTTATTCAGATCAGCAGAGAATTGCCATAAGGCGTCTGCAACTATAGTGAGCCACGTGCATGTCCCTACATGGCAAGGGAAGGAGAACACTTTTATGAAGGGGAAAAGGAAGTTGGGTGGGTTATATATAGTAAATAAAGAGTCCATGGCTTCTCATTGGCTCAGTCCTTGCTAGGAAAGATGAGTCTTTCTTCTTCCTGTTGGACTCTGCTACAGTCACAAATCACCAGAGCTTGCCCTTCTGGTCTCCCAACTCTAATTAATTAAGGTTACTGTTCATTAACTTTTTACAGAATATACATTAAGGATATTTAGGAATACTGGATTAGGCTACCCTGAGAAAAATGACAATTCAGTTGAGGTTTAGATAAATGAGTTGTAACTAGATAGGTGAAGGAGTTAAAATGCATGAAAAAAAATGCTTAAAGCTGTAATTCTCAACGTTTGCTATATATTATAATTAGGAGAGTTTTAAAAATACCACTTTCTAGACAGCAACTAAGATCTATGAAATCAGAATCTCTCTGGATGGAACCAAGTTATGGATGAATAACTTTTAATGTACCCCAAGTGATTCCAATGTGCAATGTATAGCTAATTTTTAAAACCACTGAGTTAGAGGAATAAAAATGTAAAATTTTAAAGAAACTATTTCAGATGCACAAAATATAGAATGGAAGAATAGTGTTATAGACACGTGAACACAAATTTTAATCTTTTTTGATAAGATTATTTCCATTATAATATAACAATTAAAAAATATGATATGAGCTCTCTTTTTATCACACTTGTGGCTCCTAACACCTTTATATCTTTTCCATCATGACACCATTTCATATATTTTCAATATACTGTTTGCTTTCTTCTGGACACATTCATTTGTTAATAATGTTCTTTCAGTGGGTTTATCAGAATATATCACAGTACCCCAAGTTGGGTAAGAACAGGACAGAAAAGAGTGAAATATATTTACCCTACTTGTCCCAAGCTGACAGATGGATTTGATACCTAACAAAGTATGTTAAAATGATTGAAATAACCTTGAATTCAGTAGAATGCTGTGGAAAAAAATATTAAACTCGAAGACAAGAAACCATATATCTGAAATATTAACACCTTACGTAATGATCTTAGAAATTTGTACCTACCATTTTAGTGTGAGAGAGGTAAAGTAAAACAGTGCTGTGAATGCCAATTTGGGGTGGCCAAATTATGACTTCTGAGAAGTTGTCTTCCTTTTTTCTCTTTAGTTCTCTTTCTATAACAGGAGGTATATTTTCTAAGGTTCTTTGCAATATTATAAAGTTATATACAAGTTGTTTATACTATGGTAACACTCGATGGAATTATAATGAAGACTAATTGAAATATAAACATAAGTTTTCTTAAGCTGATCAGTTCATCTAAAAAAAACCATATCCTGAAAAATAGATTTTTTTGAGCTTGTGAAAGATAATTGTCCTCATTATGTTTTTGACTCTGTTTAAAAAACAAACAAGCAAAAAGCAATAGGCTATTAACTATGCTATATACAGGATTCTTACAGAAATGAATCTGATTATGCTTTTACAATGCTTTAAAACATACTTCAAAGAAATATTATAAAACAGTACAAACTAAGTATATTCTTTTGTGACATATATGATCAGTATTCATGTTTAATTTTTATATGAAGATATTTTTAAGCATTCATATCCCAGAGACTATTCTAAGGTTTTACACTTACTCACTTATACTTTTTTTCACTAAAATTCGATAAAATAGACACTATTATTAGCTTCATTTTACAGATAAGGAAACTCATGCATGAGAAGAAGAAATATACCTTGTCAAATAACACTCAAAATAGGAAACAGTGCTTATTGAGATGTAGGCATCAGAGTCTATGGGGATTAATTATATTTCAGTTTTCCTTTCTGCTTGACTATTTTAAAATCTATTTGAATTATTAATAAGAAAGTATTAATTAGTAAGATGCTATATGTCAACGAGGTACTAGTCACTAGGGCACGGTAATAAATATGAAAAAAATACGGTCACTGTCTTCATGGAGCCAGCATTCTAATGTGCATCAGGGAAAACCAAGCAGACAGATTAGTAGTAGTAGTAAAGTTGAATATAGGTCAGAATATATGACAATATACGTGGGAGTTTAGTTGATACAGGGTGATTAAGAAAATGTGTTTCTAAGCAGAACTGTTTAAAATGAAATTTAAAGGACAAAAATAAGAAAGAACTATGAGGAGTAGGAAAAGGCATTTCAGCCAAAGGAAACAACATGTATAAAGGCTTTGTAACTGGACTTCCCTGGTGGCGCAGTGGTTAAGAATCAGCCTGCCAATGCAGGGGACACGGGTTCGAGCCCTGGTCCAGGAAGATCCCACATGCCGCAGAGCAACTAAGCCCGTGTGCCACAACTACTGAGTCTGTGCTCTAGAGCCTGCAAGCCACAACTACTGAAGCCTACGAGCCTAGAGCCCATGCTCCGCAACAAGAGAAGCAACCACAATGAGAAGCCCCGGCACCGCAACGAAGAGTAGCCCCTGCTCACTGCAACTAGAGAAAGCCCACGCGCAGCAACAAAGACCCAAAACAGCCAAAAATTAAAATTAATTAATTAATTAAAAAAATAATGTATTCAATTAAAAAAAAAAAGGCTTTGTGACCAATATAGCTGTAGCACAATCATTGAGGAAGGCCTGAAATGGCGTATGATTGAACCATATATGGCCTTAAAAGATCCTCATAAAATATTCGATTTTTATTTTAATTCCAAGAGGAATCCATTCGAGTTTGTTTTGTCTTATTGTTGATTCAATAAATTTGTATGTATTTTATAAATTTCCTTCAGTGATAATGAATTAATTTTATAATCAGAAAAACATTGCCAGCTTTCTGGTTTTAGCTTAGACATGAAAAGAGCTTGGAAGTCATCACTTTCTTCATTAAAATAGAAAAAGCTGGACAAACTGAAAATTAATGATTTTTCTTGGACCTGCTAGAGAACTGAACATAGAGCAGACTACCACCCTGGAGAGAAAGGTGTTCCTGGTTAATTTGAGGTTCTGGATGTCTCATTGCAGAAAGAATTCAGTGAGAGACAAAGTGATAGGTAAGAAGTGGATTTATTTAGCAAGAAACAAACTCCACAGAGCTTGGACTGTCTCAGAAGGTGAGAGAGCCCCCAAATGTGGCGTGGTTAGTTTTTATGGGCTGGGTAATTTCATAGGCTAATGAGTGAGAGGATTATTCCAGTTATTTTAGGGAAGGGGTGGGGATTTCCAGGATGTATGTATTAAATGTATGTATGTAAATGTATTAAAATGAGCGTATAATGAGGCTGAAGGTCTACTGGAAGTCAGATCTTCCGCCATCTTAGACCTAGTTGGTTCTCACCAGTTTTTGTCATGTCCTGTGGCTATCTCATTCTTTTAAATGTTGTGCCCTGCCCCCTTCCCTCCTGTTTCAAAGGTACATCCAATGAGATACAAAAACGAAGACTTTATTACCTGGGACAGAAGTCACAAAATGGTAGGAATATTTATATGGCAACTTTGATAAATTGCTGGACGCTCACTGTAGACAAGAGACTGAAACTTTTATGGGCTTTCCCTCCAGGAACCCCACAGGGTTCTCACTGTGAGGATCCAAGAAAATTCCCTCAGGACTCCCGCAGGCAGGGTGAAGGGAAGAGGAAGCATTGTGAAACATCTTGGTTCTTCTCCGTAACAAAGGCTTACTCTCCAGGACGAGCTTTGCCTGAGTTTAGGAAGTGAAATCTTCCACACTTATCCCTCCACCTTTCCGGTCTCAGAGTGGAAAAGCACACAGTCAACAAAAAAACATGGTTTCAAGGAAATAGACTGTAAATGTTAGAGCTAGGGAAGTAGAGGGCAGGGGGCAAAAAGTACCATATCACTGAAGGAGGCACAGAACTCTAATGAAGACTGTCACCAAGGCAGCCTTAACATTTTCCTCAGCTTGATTAAACCTTAGACAGGCTTCTTCTTGACTCGCTGACCTCTTTTCTTAGAGCATTTACTTTGCACAACTTGTAAATATAAGTTCTTTTCCTGTCCCTTTTGAGATAAAAATCTTTTAAAAACATCTTTTCAAAAGCCTCTTGCCAGAACTTTGACAGAGACCTGGGAGCCATCTCGTGGATGTAATCATTATTGAACTTTAGGGAAGTTATTTAATCTAAGCGTCAGTTTCCTCACAAAGGTAATAATAGATCTAACTCATAGTGTTTATGAGTATTGAATATTATTTATACATTCAAAAATAAGAGCCCAGTAAACACTGGACAGTATTACTAGCAAATATTTTAAATGAAGAAATCAACCATTCAACAGAAACCAAATCCAATTTCATTATATCTGGGGCAGGGGGAAGGCTGTTAAACATATTTTTAAAGGAAACTAGGAATTTCAGAAGCAAAGAATAGAAGTACCAAGGAAAGAGCTATGGATTTGAAATTATGTCCTGAAGGTGTTTTTCCTGGAGGGGATTTAAATGGCCTGTGATAAGCCAAGCAGCCTCTGTAAACAAAAATGGAGTTTTAGTAGTCTTGTTTAGTTGATTCAAGTATTTATATTTAAAGTTTACGAACTGATGGGTGATGTGCTAGAAAAAATACACAAGGAAGTGAATCAAAATTAAGTTCACTCCGTTCAACCTCATACCCACCCATTTTTGTTTAACACAATGTTCAATGCCCCTATCCAACACAATGCAATTATTTCACATAAATCAAAATCACACTCAGCTCTTCTTTAAAAGAGAGAAGAGCCAAAGTTCAATTACTGCTGGCACCCGCAAGTCCAGGATCTCTTAGCAGTGTTCATTCAGTCTGTTTTGTTGGGTCACTTCAACCACGTCTAAAATACGATGCAGACACTTAATCACTGAGACAGGAATGGAAGTTGCTGGAGAGACATGGACACCTCTTTTGAACTTACTGACATGAATCACACTTGCAAAACTCTTCACATAAAACTGCAAATCCCTTAGTGAATAAATTCATTTATATTATCAACTTTTTTTAAAAGACTGAAATAAAGGCATGCTTAAAAATGTTTTCTTTGGGGAGAGTGGTAGGAATCATACTTACAGTTCTTAAATAGTAGAGCTAGTACTATTGATTTGGTGATAATATACTGTATATATTTTATTAGATGATGTGATTCATTAATAATGGATTGATATCTTTCTTACTCTAGATTTTTAGAAGTCTACTTATTCCACAAGACATAACTTTTTGCATTTTTGAATTGGTTCTTTTAGTGTTAGGATGGATTGTATTAAAATAATATTAGATTTAATTACACATCAGTAATATAAAAGGGCAATTTACCTTCATACAAAAGTGAAACATAGTGCTATTCTGGGATCATAAATAAGAGTCCATAAACTACTACTTCTGGATTCAAGAGCACGAAATATATAGGAGTTCTAAGACATAAAGTCACATTTTTCTACTATAGAGTTGAATTAAATTGATCTAGTTTTATAGTGTTTGATACATGTACAAATATGATTTTGTAAAAAATAATAATATAAAATATTCAAACAGTTGAAGGCATGTAGAAGACTAGTGTAACAAGGTTGTATGTAAAACATAATGTGGTGAATAATATATTTAGCTTCCTAATAGTGGAAATAAGATTTACAAAACTAATCATAATTTATAAATGGCTTTATTGCCTCTTCTCTGTCATTCCATTTATAGGAATAACTGAACATTATAGCTGCTTAAATGAGCATGCATGACAGGGTGAAACCAATATAAACACATAACCTATACAAGTGTATGGTTGCTGCATTTCAAGCACCTATATTCTCGTGGCTAGAGACATTTCTAACCCCTGAAGATGGTGGATTAGCACTTGAACTACCAAGACTGCCATGCCCTGAAGCAAAATTCTTGGGGAATAAGGAAGCAATAATCAGTATAATTTATTTTAATATTTTGCCCCTAGAAAATGATTCTTTTTTATTTTGTGTATTTCTGTGCACAATCATGTGTTTGTTTAGATTTGAAGTTATTCAGAAATTGTATTTTAGTCTTTTGAAACTATTTTCAGAAAGAAGATTGAATTAGTCATTATCATCATGCTTTGAGGCTGTAATAATCTGCTTATGCTTACCTATTTTTGTTCAACAAGGTTAGTTTCACAAAATACTATAGATGCCAACTACCTATCAGATACTTTCCCTTTCCTTTATTTTAAAGTTAAAACATCGATCTTAAATATAAACTTTATATAGTTATTTAATACTCCTCTGTATTATACTTTCATTTTGTTGTAATTTTTGTGTCCTGAGTATTAATTCAAGGTTTAGATAAAAATCACTCAATATGTTTACATATTGTAGTCTTTCAGATTCTAATAAGAGAAGATAGTCATGTGACATTTGACTGTACAACTTTCAGTAGTCAATAATATTTTAATATTTTATGTGACCCTTTTCAACAAATCTTTTGTAATATTTCTGCAATTGATAAAATATTTGAAGATTAATACAATCTTTCTATACTTTTAAAGTGGCATAGTGTCTTTTTAAAAATTTTCACTAAATAATTGTACTGTTTGCTTTTACCAAATGAAATTACATGAGAAATGGTGAGATAGATGTTTACTTTCTACCTTACAGAAGATGGGAAGCTTGTGTGGAGAAAAATACCTTTTAATTTTTTGGCAATTTCCACGAAGTAAGGTATTAAAAATTAAATTGGTGTATCATAAATATTTCTCTTAAATATCCAATATAATATCAATTTAATATTTATGTATTATATTGAAACAAATATATTATTAAAAATCAGGACATACATTTTCAAGTGTAAAACAAAATACAAAGTGATATTTAAGAAGCATGATTTACTAGTCATTTTATGCCTGGAAAGAAGAATTAATAAAAATTAAGATTTTCATTCATATTGAAAATGTTGAATATGTTTATCTTCCTATACAGATGAATACTGCTTTATTAAATATTTTAATGATGAAATTAATTTTATTACCAATAATATAACATAACATAAACACGTTTATTTTACATAGTACATATGGTATATGTGTGTATGTATGTGTAGGTGTATGTGTGTGTGTGTATGATGTTGTTAAACAATCTTCTTCAGAAGGACATTTTGCTTATATTGTTTTTTTTATTACTATCAAGATAAGCTTCTTTTCTATTTTAATTATTTTATCAACAAAGTGATTTGAATTTTTGTTAAACGCCATGTTGAAGGCGTTTAGGAATGCCTAAACGTTCCTAAGGAAACGTTTTTGGCAAGGAAGGAAAATTTTTGGCAAGTGTGATTGGAGTGGTGTCAGATGGAAAATATTGCTAGCAATTATATAGAGAATAAAGAACCAATGATAGAGGGCTTGGAGAGCCTAATAAAGACCTTGTGTACTTTTCTAGGACTACTTTATGTTTAAAATATGATCAGTTGCTTGCATATAAAGAATAGACTAAAAGAGATTAAAATGTAGTGATGTAAAACTTTTGCTTAAGGCAGGCGGGTGCACAGTTTTAGAGAGGTTGTCGAATTTGGAAATTTAAAAACATAATATATTACTAAATTAAATATGGGGTATGAGAGAGAGAATAGGTAAAATGTCACTTTAATGTCTTGGCCTGAGCAACTGGGTGGATATTAATGTTGTTTACTGTGATGGAAACTACTGGAAAAGGAGCAGGAAGTATGGATGGAACCCTGTATCTGTTTTGTGCATGCCTAATTTGAAATTAGAGCTGAAATTATAAATTTAGGAGATACAAGAATATGCATAGATATTTAATTAATGGAACTGATAATGTCACCTATAGATGAATATAGATAGAGAAATTTTGAGAATTTATTACAGGAGCACACCAAATTTCAGTGGTCAGGTAAGACAACCAGACAAGAGAGAGAAAGAACTGCCAGTAGGGTAGTAGAAAATCAAACTATGGTATAAGGGAAAACAAGTCACATGAGGTTGGAGATCAACTATTCTAAATGATGCTGAGTGGTGATCATTTGATTTAGCAATTAGAGTTCATTGTTGATCTTGACACACATTCAGTAGAACACTAAGTAAGTCTGATGTGTATGAGGTTGAGAGAAGATGGAATGTAATCAAGTGGAGACGGTGAACATTTACAATTTAAGGAGATGTCAGTAAAGTCATCAGTAAAGAGATCATATTTGGATAAAAATCTGGGATTAAAGTAACTACTTTGAATTTATTAAATTTAAAGTAACTCTTTCTTGTGAGCCTTCATTTATACCTATTATGTATCAACCAAGTTGGAGAGAACTGTGAAATGTGATAATTTTCACCGACTGGTATCTTTGCAGAATTTGTGGGTACCATTGATTTACCCTTTTGGTAGTGACAGGGAACTGGCAGTTTCCACTTAGTAATTCCCACTACAATAATCTTAGTATCATTAGCAAAGTAGTCATTGCAGGAATTTTGCTATTTTCAGAGTATTCCTACTCCAAATACACATTAAAATAGTGAATAAATTTATCATGTGATGGTCTCTGCAAACTTCTCTGAAATAGTGAAGAAATTTATCATGTGATAGTCTCTGCAAACGAAGCCTACCATGAGGTGGGTTTGTATCAAAACTCGTATCACTTTTAGAAAGTTACCTTCATCTAGTAAACCACAGAGTCATTCATGTATCCAGAAATTAATGTTGATTTAGTTGTATTTTCCATAATCTCTGAAAGATAAGGGTGTTTTCCTTTCTTTAGTACGTAAAATACCTAGCTAAATAGCCTCAGAATATTTGGCTGAAGGTTTGGAGTGACATTTAGAATATTGTTTCTGTGTTACTACTGCAGGGTCCTTTCTCAAGTTTTTCAGCTTCACCTGGACTCTGTCTGGAACTGTGGATTAACCCAGTAAATAATTCAAATAGGGGACAGAATTATCTATTGTGGTGGCTCAAGTCAGACCTCGGTCTATATTATCTGGAGTGTTTTGTTGTTACTTTCATTGTTATTAAAAATTGTCTTCCCATCTATTTTGGTTCTATGGTACCAGGATATCGAATCATTGACTATTTTGTTAATCTTACCTTTTCTGTAATTGTAAAGTGTTTCTGTGTGACTTTTCCCACTCTGAACTCTGCTATCTCCATTGAGAACTGAGAACTCATTTCAATTGGCTGTCCCACATCTGTCCCAAAGTCACAAAGAGCTATTCAAAGATGATAGGGCTACTCTCTCTTGTATAATTCTCAATGCTTTGTGAAGGAAATCTTTTCTCATGTGTCTAGATTGTGTCACATATAGACACATTCACTGGTGAACAAAAGAGAAAGACTTTTTCTCATAGTTTGCATTCCAACTGAACTTAGATGTTGAATAAAAGAGTAAAATACAGAGTATTTCAAAAAGTTATATGTGTTTTGGATATATAAAGCAAAAAAGGGGATGCAAATTGTTGGAGAGTATGGTGGAATTTTAAATAAGTTGTTCAGGGAAGATCTAACTGAAAAATACAACACTTAAGGCAACATCTGAACAGGAGAAAGCAAGCCATGTGGGACATGGGACTGTAGGACTGGAGTGGGAGTGTGGGTATTAGTAGGCAAAAGTAATAGCAACTACAAAGACCCTGAACTGAGACTTTCCTGGCATGTTTAAAAAACAATAAGGAGTCAGGTGTGGCTGGAATGGAGGAAGATAAGAGGAGAGGTTAAATAAGTGAGGAGTGGAGGTTGGGGAATAGAACATTGTCTATCTCTATCAGAATAATTCTCTGTAAATTCATTCAGGTTGTTGTGCATATAATATTGGACTCCTTTTTACTGCTGAATAGTAATACACATATGGATGTACCATAGTTGATATGACTTGTTTCCTATTGAAGGATAGCTGGCTGTTTCCACTTTGGGGCTATGATGAATAAAACTGCTATAAACATTCACATACAGGATTTTGTGTGACCATGTCTTTGTTTTTCTGGAATAAATACCTAGGAGTGCAGTTACTGGGATGCATGGTAATTGAGTGTTGATTTTTTTTTTTTTTAAGAAACTGCCAAACACTTTTTCAGGGAAGCTGTACCATTTTACGTTGCCACCAGCAGTATAGGAGTGATCCAGGTTCTCTGCAAACTGCCAACATTTGATGTTATTATTGTTTATTTTACCATTCTGATGGATGTGCAGTGATATCTCATGTTGTTTAAAAAAATAATATACTTTATGTTTTTAATAGTTTTAAGTTATTAGAAAAAATAAATTTCTCATACTCCCTATAGATCTTTATGTACAGGTAATATTAAAGGGTAATTTAGCAATTTTCAAATGATAAATTCATTCCAACAGTCTAACCTCTCTAAGACATTAAAATCCTTCCTCTGCATGTTTCTAAAATTTTCTGTTAGCTTTATATTACATAGGCAGTCATTAAGTCCACATTTAGATAATTAACCAAGCAAATATAAAAATCATGTTGTACTTTTAATGCTAGAATACTAAATTCAGATTCAGATAAGTGCACCCATACTAATACATATAACTCAAAAGTATTTTTCTCCTATCGGGTTCTCAGTTTCAGAATCAATACATAGCTGTATTCTTCACATTTTGCCTGTATAAAGTATGAAATTTTTTCATTTATTTTTCTGTATAATTCTTTTTATATTAAATTTGAACTTAGAATTAGCATACTGATCCATGTTGATATCAAAGTTTAGTTACAGATCTGGATAAATGAGTAGTGGGGGTGAAGTTAATGTCTTTCAACCTAACACACTCAGTAGAAATTAGGCAGAATGATTATTGAAGCTGAAGCACCATCATCGTGCAGTAGAAAGAAAAAAGGACTGGCAACATAAATTCATTGATGTGTGTTTTTTGTTTTTTTAATATTCCCATATGTGTTCATTCCAACTTACAGGGTTCTGGTGTTTGTATATCACGGCCTTATCCTTTATTTACTAAAGTTTTGGATGATCTGGATTTAACTGATGATGAATTCTGCCTCAGTATTCCAGGTGTGAGAGAAGTATTCATTTTGATGTTCTTTTAAACATCCTAGCGCCTTGAGGCAAATATTTAGACACCTGAAGTTTGTCATTCTCTTTAACTTGACAACACTCTTATAAACATTATTTTCCTGCAACAGTCCTCTAATCCTTTGTGACTTTGATAGCGATCTATGGCAGTGTACACTTGGTTCCCCAGGCCTTTGCCTGTGATGAGCATTTCACAAGTAGTGGTCACCGATGATATTTAAGTCTTTTTGCCACTTTATGACATTTACTGACAAAATCCTCTCTCTCTTTTTAATTACATGTGTAATTTCATGGCATTTTAGCCCAAATTAGACCCAACTACTCTATCACACCTCCTAAATTTTCTATAGTTCTAGTTCCTGAGACTTCTCTGTACCAATTTCTATATCAATCAAGCCTTTTATATGTAAGTGACTAAAACCAATGCTAGCTGATTTTAGGGAAGAAATAGTATATTAGAATTCTCCAGAGAAACAGAACCAATAGAATGTTTTATATATATATATATATATATATACATATATATACACATACACACACATACATATAAACAAAATATAAATATAAAATAAATATATATTTATATATATAAATAAAATTATATATATAAATATATATTTATATATACACATGTGTATGTATATATACACACACATAAATACATATATACAAAGTATAAATATACAATAAATATTATGGATAATAAATATAAATAAATATAAAATATACATAAATATAAATACATATACACACGCACAGGTATTTATTGTGTGGGCCGCCTGGCAAGTCTAAAGTCTGTAGAGTAAACCAGCAGGCTGGAGATGCAGGGAAGAGCTGATGCTGTAGCTCTAGTTTAAAAATAAAATTCCTTCAGGAAGCCTCAGACTTTGTCCTTAAGGCCTTTCAACTGATTGAATAAAGCCTACCCACATTATGGAAGATAACCTGCTTTACTTAAAGGCCACTGATTTAAATGTTAATCACACCTAAATAATGCCTTCTCAGCAACATCTAGATCAGTATGAGTACCATGGCCTAGCCAAGTTGACATATAAAATTAACCATCACAAATACATTAGAATATACATGTATTGAATAGCTTATAAAATTGTAGGGAGGTTTAAGAGCCATATGCAGAAATATAAGCCAGGCTGAACACCAGAAGCTGCATCTTATCCACCTGATTTTCCTGCCACAGGGACTCAGGCTATCCAAGATTAATAAGGGGATTATAGTTTGCCACTGCTATAGTGAAAATTTCATCTTCTGTTAACTACCAAAGCCACCACCCATGCTACCCTCCTGCTTGACCAGTAGCCACAAGAACACTAGGGAGAAACTCTGGCTTTAGTTTCCATTAATAATTTCAGTTATTCCTTCACTTATTCAATACAAATCTATGAATCAATTATTACATTCCAGAATGCTAGTAAATTTCAGGGCTATGACGAGATCAAAACCAAGTGCCCTAAATCTTACGGAATTTGCATTATAAAATGGAGTAACAGATACTAAACAAAATTAGGTACTATAGAGATAAATAAATCAGGAAATGTGACTATTAGACTGCAGTTTTGACTATAATAATCTAATTGTGAAGGTGACATTGTATAAAATTGTCAAAAGGAAATGAAGGAGTGAGAAATAAAGTTATCTGTGTTAAGAGAGTCAAGATCGTTTAAGGCCTTGTAGGCCACGTTAAAGACCTGGCTTCTTCCTTGAAAGGGCTAGGGCAGTATTTGAGAGTTTTAATTAGAGGAGTGGCATGACTTGATGCAAGTTTAACACAATCTCTGTGGCTGCTGGATAGAGAATACTGAAGGGAAGCAAAAACCACAGCAATGAAACTAATGAAGTGGCCATTCCAATACCATGGTGAGAGACACATGGTCAGATCAAAAGTATATTTTGAAGGTAGAATCATCAGCATTTGCTGCTGAACTAGATGTAATATGTATATGAAGAATCAGAGAAGATTCTGAAACATATGTCCTGAGGAACTGGAAAGATGTAGTTGCCATAAATTAGGAGGAGGAAGAGGAATTTTCAGAAGTTCAGTCTTGGGCATGTTAAATGTCTGATGCCTATTAGACATACAAGAGGGGAGATTTAAGAAAAATTTAGCTATCCATCCAGGCTTGGAAAACAGTCCATATAGAGGTAGATGTTGAAGCCAGAGTTCTAAATGAAGTCACCAAGTAAGTGAATGTAGATAGAGATAAGATCTAAAGGCCCAATCCTAAATTGCATCTTGGTTAAGAATTTAGGGGAAGAGGGAGCCACAGCAAAGAAAGGCTATAAAAGAGGAGCCACTCCTATAAAGCAAGAGACAAAACAGTATTCTCTTTGGTATTCTCCACAGTGCGGTCAGAGGGATATTGTTAAACATAAGTCAAATCATGGAAATCTACTACTTAAAATCCTCAAATAAAATTCCATTCTTCCCAGAGAGTGTGTTCAAAAGAAAAACAAATAACTGTCTATTAAAATGCTCCAGATAGAACAATGAGAACAAACAATGAAATGTTTGGGTTTAGCAAAGTGATGGTCGTTTATTTGATGTTGACAAAACAGTTTCTGTGGGGGGCATGGGAAGAATCCTGCTGGAATTGGATTCAAGAGAAATTGGAGGAGACAGTTTATAGCCGTTGTGTATAAGCAAATTTATCAGCTTATTTTAAAGGGCAATAGAACCAAGATGGAAGCTCAAAGTTGAAATGGAATTAAGGCTTTTCTTTTCCACATTGGAGAAATCATAGTAATAATCCACTTAAGAGATAAACATTGGTGATGCAGGGGAGCAATGTCAGTATTACTGGAGCAATATTCTTGTATTGGGGACTAAAGATGTGACATAGTGCAAAAAAAGTAGCTGAGGGCTTGGCTAATAACATCATCAGTTCATGCATAGAGACAGGAAAAATGGCAGAATTTATGGGCAAAGATGTAGGTAGGTTGGTAATTAATCCCATCTGCCATGAGTGTATTTGATTGGAAGAATCCAGGTCTACAAATCTTTGTTTAAAACAAATCTTACCTAGTGGGGTGATGGTGGTGTGCATGGGTTGGAGAAAGGATATTAATATATTCTGTTTGAGATTTGTAATTAAATTTTCTTACATTCTCACTTGGCTTTTCCTCAGCTTGTTGTGAACCATTAACCATTGAATACTTCTTTTCCTCCTTGTCTCAACTGTTCAATATACTGCAAATATTTCTGTGAGTATCTGGCAAATGAATTTCTCCTTCACCTGGTTTGAGCACTTATAGATTTTTCTTCATCCGTTTTTCTTCTTCTGTATATTTTTTCTTGTCTTCTCAATGAGAATTTCCTAACTGGCATGCATGATGTCACCATCAGGAAACAATGATAGAGAGAAACTTAGTAAATGCATTAATGAAAAAATTGCAGCTGATAAGAGCCAAGTATTTTTTACTTTGATTTCATTACAGGTTTTATTTATAGTAAAATATATTTCATATTTTAGTAAAATTTAATAAGTTCTATCAGTTATGATGCCAAACTTTTTGTTTTACAGTCATTTACTTTTTTTAATGTTTATTTATTTATTTTTCTTATTACTCATCCATTTTATACACATCAGTGTATACATGTCAATCCCAATCTCCCAATTCATCCCGCCACCACCCACAACCCCCACCGCTTCCCCCCTTGGTGTCCATAGGTTTGTTCTCTACTTCTGTGTCTCAATTTCTGCTCTGCAAACTGGTTCATCTGTACCATTTTCTAGGTTCCACATACATGCATTAATATATAATATTTGTTTTTCTCTTTCTGACTTACTTCACTCTGTATGACAGTCTCTAGATCCATCCACATCTCAACAAATGACCCAATTTTGTTCCTTTTTATGGCTGAGTAATATTCTACTGTATATATGTACCACATCTTCTTTATCCATTTGTCTGTTGATGGGCATTTAGGTTGCTTCCATGACCTGGCTATTGTAAATAGTGCTGCAATGAACATTGGGGTGCGTGTGTCTTTTTGAATTATGGTTTTCTCTGGGTATATGCCCAGTAGTGGGATTGCTGGATCATATGGTAATTCTATTTTTAGTTTTTTAAGGAACCTCCATACTGTTCTCCATAGTGGCTGTACCAATTTACATTCCCACCAACAGTGGAAAAGGGTTCCTTTTTCTCCACACCCTCTCCAGCATTTGTTGTTTGTAGATTTTCTGATGATGCCCATTCTAACTGGTGTGAGGTGATACCTCATTGTAGTTTTGATTTGCATTTCTCTAATAAATAGTGATGTTGAGCAGCTTTTCATGTGCTTCTTGGCCATCTGTATGTCTTCTTTGGAGAAATGTCTATTTAGGTCTTCTGCCCATTTTTGGATTGGGTTGTTTGTTTTTTTAATATTCAGCTGCATGAGCTGTTTATATATTTTGGAGATTAATCCTTTGTCCATTGATTCGTTTGCAAATATTTTCTCCCATTCTGAGGGTTGTCTTTTTGTCCTTTTTATGGTTTCCTTTGCTGTGCAAAAGCTTTGAAGTTTCATTAGGTCCCATTTGTTTATTTTTGTTTTTATTTCATTACTCTAGAAGGTGGTCAAAAAAGATCTTGCTGTGATTTATGTCAAAGAGTGTTCTTCCTATGTTTTCCTCTAAAAGTTTTATAGTGTCCAGTCTTACATTTAGGTCTCTAATCCATTATGAGTTTATTTTTGTGTATGGTGTTAGGGAGTGTGCTAATTTCATTCCTTTACATGTAGCTGTCCAGTTTTCCCAGCACCACTTATTGAAGAGACTGTCTTTTCTCCATTGTTTATCCTTGCCTCCTTTGTCATAGATTAGTTGACCATAGGTGCGTGGGTTTATCTCTGGGCTTTCTATCCTGTTCCATTGATCTATATTTCTGTTTTTGTGCCTGTACCATGTTGTCTTGATTACTGTAGCTTTGTAGTATAGTCTGAAGTCAGGGAGTCTCATTGCTCCAGCTCCACTGTTTGCCTTCAAGACTGCTTTGGCTATTCCATACAAATTTTAAGATTTTTTGTTCTAGTTCTGTAAAAAATGCCATTGGTAATTTGATAGGAATTGCATTGAATCTGTAGATCGCTTTGGGTAGTATAGTCATTTTCACAATATTGATTCTTACAATCCAAGAACATGGTATATCTCTCCATCTGTTGGTATCATCTTTAATTTCTTTCATCACTGTCTTATAGTTTTCTGCATGCAGATCTTTTGTCTCCCTAGGTAGGTTTGTTCCTAGGTATTTTATTCTTTTTGTTGCAGTGGTAAATGAGAGTGTTTGCTGAATTTCTCTTTCAGTTTTTTCATCATTAGTGTTTAGGAATGCAAGAGATTTCTGTGCATTAAGTTTTTATCCTGCTACTTTACCAAATTCATTGATTAGCTCTAGAAGTTTTCTGGTGGCATCTTTAGGATTCTCTATGTATAGTATCATGTCATCTGCAAACAGTGACAGTTTTACTTCTTCTTTTCCAATTTGTATTCCTTTTATTTCTTTTTCTTCTCTGATTGCCATGGGTAGGACTTCCAAAACTATTTTGAATAATAGTAGTGAGAGTGGACATCCTTGTCTTGTTCCTGATCTGAGAGGAAATGCTTTCAGTTTTTCACCATTGAGAATGATGTTTGCTGTGGGTTTGTCATATATGGCCTTTATTATGTTGAGGTAGTTTCCCTCTATGCCCAGTTTCTGGAGAGTTTTTATTATAAATGGGTGTTGAATTTTGTCAAAAGCTTTTTCTGCATCTATTGAGATGATCATATGGTTTTTATTCTTCAATTTGTTAATATGGTGTATCACATTGATTGATTTGCATGTATTTAAGAATCCTTGCATCTCTGGGATAAATCCCACTTAACCATGTTGTATGATCATTTTAATGTGCTGTTGGATTCTGTTTGCTAGTATTTTGTTGGGGATTTTTGCATGCATATTCATCAGTGATATTGGTCTGTAATTTTATTTTTTTGTAGTATCTTTGTCTGGTTGTGGCATCAGGATTATGGTGGCCTCATAGAAGGAGTTTGGGAGTTTTCCTTCCTCTTCAATTTGTTGGACGAGTGAGAAGGATGGGTGTTAGATCTTCTCTAAATGTTTGATAGAGTTTGCCTGTGAAGCCATCTGGTCCTGGTCTTCCGTTTGTTGGAAGCTTTTTAATCACAGTTTCAATTTCATTACTTATGATTGGTCTGTTCATATTTTCTATTTCTTCCTGGTTCAGTCTTGGAAGATTGTACCTTTCCAAGAATTTGTCCATTTCTTCCAGGTTATCCATTTTGTTGGCATAGAGTTGCTTGTAGTAGTCTCTTAGGATGCTTTGTATTTCTGCAGTGTGTGCTGTAACTTCTCCTTTTTCATTTCTAGTTTTATTGATTTGAGTCCTCTTCGTCTTTTTCTTTGTGAGTCTGGTTAATGGGTATCATTTTTTTTTTATTTTCTCAAGGAACCAGCTTTTAGGTTTATTGATCTTTGCTATTGTTTTCTTTGTTTCTATTTCATTTATTTCTGCTCTGATCTTTATGATTTCTTTCCTTCTGCTAACTTTGGGTTTTGTTTGTTCTTTTTGTAGTTCCTTTAGGTGTAATGTTAGATTGTTTATTTGAGATTTTTCTTTCTTCCTGAGGTAGGCTTTTATAGCTATAAACTTCCCTCTTATAACTACTTTTGCTGCATCCCATAGGTGTTGGATCATCATGTTTTCATTGTGATTTGTCTCTAGGTATTTTTTGATTTCCTCTTTGATTTCTTCAGTGATCTCTTGGTTATTTAGTAGCATATTGTTTAGCCTCCATGTGTTTGTGTTTTTTACATTTTTTCCCTGTAATTCATTTCTGATCTCATAGCGTTGTGGTCAGAAAAGATGCTTGATATGATTTCAGTTTTCTTAAATTTACTGAGGCTTGATTTGTGACCCAAGATGTGATCTATCCTGGGGAATGTTCCATGCGCAGTTGAGAAGAAAGTGTAAACTGCTGTTTTTGGATGGAATGTCTGATAAATATCAATTAAATCTATCTGGTCTATTGTGTCATTTAAAGCTTGTGTTTCCTTATTAATTTTCTGTTTGGATGATCTGTCCATTGGTGTTAGTGGGGTGTTAAAGTCCCCCACTATTATTATGCTACTGTTGATTTCCTTTAGAGCTGTTAGCAGTTGCCTTATGTATTGAGGTGCTCCTATGTTGGGTGCATATATGTTTATAATTGTTATATCTTCTTCTTGGATTGATCCTTTGATCATTACATAGTGTCCTTCCTTGTCTTTTGTAACATTCTTTATTTTAAAGTCTATTTTATTTGATATGAGTATTGGTACTCCAGCTTTCTTTTGATTTCCATTCGCATGGAATATCTTTTTCCATCCCCTCACTTTCAGTCTGTATGTGTCCCCAGGTCTGAAGTGGGTCTGTTGTAGACAGCATATATATGGGTTTTGTTTTTGTATCCATTCAGCAAGCCTGTGTCTTTTGGTTTGAGCATTTAATCCATTCACATTTAAGGTAATTATGAATATGTATGTTCCTGTGACCATTTTCTTAATTGTTTTGGGTTTGTTTTTGTAGGTCCTTTTCTTCTTTTGTGTTTCCCACTTAGAGAAATTCCTTTAGCATTTGTTGTAGAGCTGGTTTGGTGGTGCTGAATTCTCTTAGCTTTTGCTTGTCTGTAACGCTTTTGATTTCTCCATCGAATGTGAATGAGATCCTTGCGGGTAGAATAATCTTGGTTGTAGTTTCTTCCCTTTTATAGCTTTAAGTATATCATGCCACCCCAATCTGGCTTGTAGAGTTTCTGCTGAGAAATCAGCTGTTAACCTTATGGGAGTTCCCTTTTATGTTATTTGTTGTTTTTCCCTTGCTGCTTTCAATAATTTTTCTTTGTCTTTAATTTTTGCCAGTTTGATTACTATGTGTCTCGGCATGTTTCTCCTTGGGTTTATCCTGTATGTGACTCTCTGCGCTTCCTGGACTTGGGTGGCTATTTCCTTTACCATGTTAGGGAAGTTTTCGACTATAATCTCTTCAAATATTTTCTCGGGTCCTTTCTCTTTCTCTTCTCCTTCTGGGACCCCTGTAATGTGAATGTTGTCGCATTTAATGTTGTCCCAGAGGTCTCTTAGGCTGTCATTTCTTTTCTTTTTTTTTTTCTTTATTCTGTTCTGCAGCAGTGAATTCCACCATTCTGTCTTCCAGGTCACTTATCTGTTCTTCTGCCTCAGTTATTGTGCTATTGTTTCCTTCTAGTGTAGTTTTCATTTCAGTTATTGTATTGTTCATCTCTGTTTGCTTGTTCTTTAATTCTTCTAGGTCTTTGTTAAACATTTATTGCATCTTCTCGATATTTGCTTCCATTCTTTTTCCGAGGTCCTGGATCATGTTCACTATCATCAATCTGAATTCTTTTTCTGGAAGGTTGCCTATCTCCACTTCATTTAGTTGTTTTTCTGGGGTTTTATCTTGTTCCTTCATCTGGTACATAGCCCTCTGCCTTTTCATCTTGTCTATATTTCTGTGAATGTGGTTTTTGTTCCACAGGCTGCAGGATTATAGTTCTTCTTGTTTCTCCTCTCTGCCCTCTGGTGGATGAGGCTATCTAACTACAGTCATTTAGTTTTTTAGTAAACATATTTTGTAGAAATGTATGTAAATTGTAGAAATTGGAGGTAGTTTGAAAAATATGGTATTCAAATAAAAAGATATTTAAAATGTTTTTTTGTGTGTTCTGATGTACATTTAAAAAGTAGCATGTAGTATTAAACTTCGTTTTGGCCATTATAAATTTCTTCTAAAGATTTCCATTGCAATCTTAAAAATCCTTTACTTTTGAGGTGATTTTAATGATACTATTAACAAAAATGAATCTGTATACTTATATATCTAATGTATATATAAACTCTTAAATTGAAATTTTAGAAAATAATATTTTGGATAAATTATTTAGTATCTAATCTACAGTAAAAGCTTCAATTTTCAGAAAATATATTCCATTTTCACTACAGATATATAGAGCCAGTTCCTATTTTTCAATTTCACTGAGCAATGTACTCATCATAAAATGTTTTAATTAGTGATCTCTTTAAGTAATAACCACATGTCAAATAATAAAAATGTTAGAAAAAAATAATTTAAATTACAGGCATATTTTTTAAAAAGGCATGATTAATATTAAGTTGAATTTAATTAAATTTAATATAGCAGGAATAAATACATACATTTTATTGAAAAGGAAAGAACCTTTGGAATGTATAGCTCATGCTACTGTGTATAATCATTAGTGTCCATACTATAGCAAATGCATTGATTATCAAAGGCAGAATTTAGTAAAAATGCAATATTGTAATTTATAACAATAATGTTTCCCAATCACTTTATAATGTATTTGTATTAACCAGATATATTTTTTAAAGTATTCACTCTCACTGGACTTCATTACTGCTCTATTTCCTCATTTGAATTGATACATAACATTCTTTTAATGATGCAATCATTTTTCTCTAACATTTTTTTTTTACAGAAGTTTATTATATTTCAAGTTATATGAACCACTTAGGCTAGAATATGTAACATTTATACTACATTTAAGACATTGCTAAGTGAACTTACATATTTATGAGACAGACACACTCACCATGGAAGAATTGATTGTATCTTACATCCTGGTGTGAAGTGTGAGGTATTAAAATTTAAATATGTTTTAGAATGAAATAAAATATGCTCCATATTATGAGTTTACTCATGAAATAATTTTTATCTTTAAACATTATATATGAAAATAAATCCATTTACCTGATTAATTTGCTAGCTCTTCTTTTCAGTTAAGACATTCAGTGCTATTTGATCTTTAAATGTGAATGGATTTATGGAATTAATTAACTGAAATCATTATAGCACTTAAACATTACAGATCACTTTCCTGTATAATTATCTCATTGACCTTATTTGATGTGATATAATGATCCAGCTCTTGACATAAGATTACAAACTTCATGTAAGAAAAGTTTGAATATCATTTTTCTTCTTACTATTTCACTATAAAAGATGAGGATGGTAAAGAAGTTTGAGAAAACAAACTAAATACAACAAAACACGAAAATATTTATTTTGTCCTCATCTAGAATTATTTAAACAAAGTGTATATCTTAGTATTAATAAGCTTTGCCTCATTAAATAAACTTTGCCTCGCCAAATAAATAGACATTGTTTGTACATTGCAAACAACAATGGTACATTGTCCCATCAGTATTTAACTTTTTGCCCACATCAGAATAATTTCCAAGTGTCAACCTTTGTGACTCTTTCCCTGAGATAATCTCTGCCCTCTAGAACCTGATATGCCCATGTCACAAGGAAATGCCAATGAATTAACATGCCCCTGAGAACAGTTCTCGACCAGTGGCTAATGGGAATTGATATGGATATACGCCAGGTCCCATCCCTCAACGTGAGTTAACACTGATCTATATGCTCTAAATGAAACTCCTTAGTCTCAAAGCAGGATTTATCTTCAGTTGCTCACCATGGTAACTTGCTTAATCAGGCACCCTGTACTGGCTTCTTTCCTCTCCCTGTGTCATTTCTCCTCTCGCCTAACAATGTTTCCTAGGAACACCTTACAAATAAACTTATTTTATGCAAATCCTCACATCACACAGCTCCTGGGGAAACCCAAAATAATGCAAGCAGTTAAACCAATAAAAATTATATCTAAACTTCTCTTGAATAGGCCTTAATAATAAATAAGCCATTGGGAAATTGGCTTGCTTTTTAATCTAAGAATACTGGAAAAATTAGATCTGCAAGCAACATGCTTAACTTTTAATATCTGTCAGAGAAAGCACTAAGTGGCAATCCTGGTCAGAGGAGGGAATTCTCACGCATCTCTTTATTTGCTGGAAGCTGATTAATGTATTCCACTCTTCAGATTTCCCTTTTTGAAATGGGCAACTAAAGATTAAGGCTAAATTATGTGAACCATTAGTTAACCTGCCTTTATGCATTTACAGCAATCTTCTAGAATTTTTACTCTAGAAAATGAAATACTGAGTGAGCATCTCCCCCAAATGTCCCATTCTTTGCCTTCATTTAGTGTCATGATAACTTTAAAGGGACTAGCTGGAATTCTTAGTTTCTGGCTCGATGCAAACAAGGTTTTGACCTCTAGTAGAGATTTTTCTTCCTCAGTTCAAAATAAAACAAAAAGAAAACAAAAAAGAAAACAAAAAAACCCTCTAATCCAACAAAGCCCTAAGTTTCAAGATGTAAAATGATAAAATGAGACTTTTGGAGTATGAGGTTAAGAAGACACTTCTTCCTTAACTCCTTGTTTCCCAGACTGCATATTCTGGCTGTGGGAGAAACAGTACAAAATACTGTTTGCTAGTTCATAGCTTTTATGGTACTCAGAATGTAGTTTATTAGGTCTTGTCACTCAACCAGTTCTGTTTCTTTAGTAATTAATTCATAATTTTAGCTGCCAACTGATTTAAGGTAGCAGGCCATTTGTAAGCAAAAGCCTATCTCTTTACTTCTTTTGCTGTACTTCACAAGAAGCAGTATTATAGAGAAGCACGATGGGAAATAACGAATTCAGTAAGTTCAAAAATAGTGCTGGCATAAGAATTGTGGACAGTACCACAGTTTATTTCAGTGAGAAGAAATCCTCTTGCAAGAAGTCAAACAGTCGCTGAGCAACAGAGAGATTTTTGGTTTTCTTGCCACACTTCCATAGATCCGACCAATAAGAGATGTACGAGCCCAGATCAATTTAGACAGTTTATTACTCATGGTATAGCAAGAAGCAGGGAGCAGGAACGTCATGTTAGCATCAGTTACTCTTTTTTTTTTTTTTTGATACGCGGGCCTCTCACTGCTGTGGTCTCTCCCGTTGCGGAGCACAGGTTCCTGACGCGCAGGCTCAGTGGCCATGGCTCACGGGCCCAGCCGCTCCGTGGCATGTGGGATCTTCCCGGACCGGGGCACGAACCCGTGTGCCCTGCATCGGCAGGTGGACCCTCAACCACTGCACCACCAGGGAAGCCCGGCATCAGTTACTCTTGCTCCTCAAGTCCCGTAGGTCTGAACTGCCATGAGACTAGGTGAATGCTATACAAACAGAGGATCTTTGTCAAACCTGAGGAACACTGACCTTAGCCAACCCCAATTTTATAAGGGGATTGATAGCAAACCAGCCCAATATTTGTTCTGGAAGAAGTCTTTATCTTTGTTATATTGGTTAGGAAACACATCTGCCTTGTAACCCAGAGGAAGATGCTATCTTTAACTTCCAAGGCTGTTTCCTATGGAAACATCCTTGAAAGATAGTCCTGAAGAGTTTTTGTAAGACATATATAAATACCATGAAGCATTGCCTTCCAACACCCTCCACGATGAAGTCCAAAGTAATTAGCCTTAATTAGCCTATTACTAGGTACCGATAAAGGGTCATTCAAGAGAATTAGCTTTGGTCTCTGCTTTTCAAAAGTTGGGTACTCTGCAATAGAAGAACCAGATAAATCTTGATGTGCAGAAGCCCACACTGTTAGCTTATGCATTATTTCAATTACAGTTTTTCCACCATTACCTCTTTGTCAGTGATCTTACTGAGTAACACTGGAGTAGAGAAAGAGACCAACTGATATTAGAGTTTTAGCCATATTGTTACCAAAAGTGGGGTCCAGCTGCTCACTGCTCAAAAGTCAATAAAGAGGCAAGGTTGGTGGAAAGGAAATTTTGCTTTATTTCGGAGGCCAGCAACCTGGGTGGGGGGAGGTCTGATTCCCCCACCACCACCACTGACAGTCAGTGGGCAAGAGCTTTCAAAGGGGAGTTTCAGGGATGCTTAGGTGGAGAGGGGGCTACACGCAGAAATAGCATAGTCAGCTCTGACAGCCATCTTGAAATTGGTCATGCAGTGGTCTGATCAGCATCATCATGATTGTTTTAAATACTGTTAGTCTTTAATTCCAGGGTCAGTTTGTTCTCATTTCTTTGAGGCCAGTTCTCAGAATTGTGGCAGCTTATGTCATGGCTACAGTCTGGTCATCGTGTAGTCAACTTCTTCCACCTGGTGGGGATTTCAGTATATACAAAACATCTCAAAGGCTATATGACTCAGAATATTACCTATAGCCCTTGAGGAGGAACTGAAGATCCTTGACTTTGCTTAATGACTAAACTATTATTATTTAGTCTTGTCTGCCTGCTTTCCTTTGCTTCTGCATTTTCTCACTTCTCTGATTAAACTTATTCTTTGGCGAATTTTTTCCACAGACAAAAGGTAGACAGAGGACATGGGGGGCAAGGACCATAGGGTACTGCTCACCTTATTATCAAGGGCCTCATCTGGAGGGCATGTCCTTTGGTGGTCATCCTTACACCTTGTTTCCATCATTAAAGACCCATCTTTATTTCTCTTTCCCAGTGCCCCTTGTCATTGTTCCTTCAGTCTTGCTCTTCCAATACCCTGACCATCTAGGCTAACCATGGATTTATGTGGATCCATGTCTTTGGCCAACTCTTAATTATGAACAATCATATGTACGCCTCAAAGTCCTACTCATTGCACTTCAGGTTCATCCTTGAGTAGAGAGATAATGTTCGCATGCATGGTGCCAGCATTACTCAGACAGCTGTACATATAAAGCCCTATGAGGCCAATATGGATGAGTTGAGGGAAAGACACCCAATGCAGGGGCAGCGAGTATTATTAGTGTGTGATACACTATATTATAATAGCAGGATCTGCTTAAATCCAATATTCTATTTTTACTTGCACATAATATTGGAATGCTGCTGTATATATTCTACATTTTAGCTTTATGGTTTAGTCCTCAGTTGAATAGTCTCTTGGCAACTCAAATTCAGAAGATTAGTCTCTATATGGCTCAATAGAAACCCTGGGGCTATATCTCAATAAGAGACTAGTTATTTGGAGAATTCTGTTGTTACTTTATTGTGGCTTTCCAGAAGCTCCATACAGCAAGCATACCTGCAACAGAAAATATAAGTAAAAATTGATCTGTTAAGCCAAAGTGACAGAATTCCTTGGGTCCCAGTAAAAACTGGCAAGACTAGTCTTCCTCTAGAACCTCTGAAAGATTGTCACAGGAACCCCAGGTTATGATGTCCAACCTAAATAATCCCATCAACCACCTTTTCCCCACCCCCACCCCATATCTCTTTTGAATTGCATGAAAAAGAATATCATTGGGCAAGCAAGCTCAAATTATACTTCAACCTTGGAATAATAACAGTGAACAGAAAAATAAGTGGAAAAATTTGAATAGACTAAGCCAGGAATCCTTCTGTAGAGTCAAAGATAAGAGTAAATGCTGACCACCTAAAGAGAGGGAAGTAGAGTTTCAACAATAGGATAGTTGTTACAAAAATGATAATAATAATAATGATAATAATAATAATAATGGATTGGCTCTCCACTTGAAATTTGGAGTGGATATGTTGTATAAATATGGATACAACAGTGGATATGTTGTATAAATAATGGAGTGGATATGTTGTATTAAATTTCTTAATGGATTAGTGGCACTAAGTAATGATGGAGCCTGGATAGTTTTACCTCATGATTTTAGGCATAATAATTCTACAATTTTTTATACATATTAAAATATAAAAAGAACATTTTGTCCTCACTGGAGAAATGTGAATAGTGAAATGTTTTCAAAAGCATATTTTACACAACTGTGGAAACAACATTCTTCACACACACAAACACACATATTTAAGATGAACAAATAAGTAACAAATTAATGCATTAATGCAAAATACTGCACCACCAGGGAAGCCCCAGATAATGTGAATTTTTAATCTTCAGCTAACATGTCTTCCCCATCATAAAATACAGAATTTTTAAATGGAAGTGAATGCTCTAATTCAAATACACAGTGATTCATTTCCATGGCTCAGAGAAGAAAATAACAGCTATTCATGATATTCAGAGCAGCTGCTAAGTCTTTCTTCATATTCTTTTACAGTTTGTGGATCACTGGAACACCAACATTCAGGGCCCTGTGAAACTACCTTAATGGTAACTGCTCATGCACTTAGTGCTTCAAAATCCCTATGAATATAGAAATCAATTATGTGAACAGGTGCAACCAAGTAACTAGGCTTCATGCTCACTGGGATATCACAAACATTTAAATTTGATAAAATTAGTACACAAATATGTTCCTTCATACACAACAGTAAGTTAATATACATTAATGAAAATGCAAATATAGAAATCAAGGTCTGGAAAGTGATTGTTTTTTAGCAAATTGATGCAATAATTTCAGCTCTTGCAAGATTCTTGGTATAGATGAAAACAACATTGAGGCAAAAAATAGGCGGAATTATTTTCCCCATCCATATAACATTTGCTGATGTAAAATCTGGTTATTCTGTTAATAAGAAAAATAAACACAAAAGTACATGATTAAAAAAAAAAAAAAAAAAGTACATGATTGGCTTTCTAGGACCAAGCTCTTTAAAAACATATATGCATTACATGCAATTCAGCAAAATCTATGATTCATTTTATCAAAATGTTAAATAAAATTAAATGTCTAAAAATTAGTTTCGTTTATTGAAATAAACGTGTTTTAAATTTGTAATTAGAAAACTTATCACATGTAATAACACTGTACTAATTCTGATGAATGTAATTCACTAAAATATTCCTAAGGAGAAATGATAGAAGTGAAAAAAAGTAAAAGATGACATTTTCTTTATTAATTTTAATAGTTTTGAAGTACTTTTTGTTACTTCCTTAATTCTAATACCTCTATATAATTTAATCTGACATAAAAATAAAAAGAAATATGAGAACTATATTATAGCTATTATATAATTAATATGAGAAGTATAACTTTGTTGTCAAATGTTCTCTTAATGAAACAATGTAATTAGAATATATAAAGTTATATAAGGTAACTGGCATTTCGATTGAAATATTTTTCTAAAAATACTCCAGAGTCGATACAACTTATCCATAACTCATACTAGAGTCTATTAAAATAGAAATAAAAAAGAAGCCATGTCCTCAAAACATCTGAGCCAGGTCTCATGTATTTAGAATCAAAGTCCTGTGAAACCATTCTTTCAATATTTTTAGAAGTTCTCTTGTCTGACATAGTGGGTCTAAGAAATATGCTGTTGAACCATTCTGAGGTCTCAATAAGTGTCTGAGGTCTCAATAAATGTCTTAGAGCTGTATACTTGGCATTATTTTACCCTTAATTCATATATTACTATGTTTGACTTTTGCTGGAAGTAACAGTATGAAAATTAATTTTATTTTTGAACCCAGTAAGTACTGGATACTTTATATTTTCTCTAATATCTGCTGGACACCTATACTCTTCTTCGTCTCTCTCAATCTGTACCTTAACGTATACACAAATCAGTTGGCACTTGAAACATTCTGCATGAAAATCTCCTACACCAAATCCTCCAGTTCACTATAAATCCCCTTTTCTATGTTACCACAGATAGCAGTGTTGTCCAATGTACTGGTACTACATAACGGGGATCCCTTTTTCCTGCACCCTCGGTGTCCTTCAGTACTTCACTAATGGACTTCTTGAGGAGCTCCCAGTTTTCATTTACTGCCCAGTCCCAAAACGAATGTCACATGTATGAATTGTAGCATCATCCTACTTCCAGTTACCAATTTCTGTTTGTTACTTTATTGCTTTGTAATAGGAGAGCCCAAAACTTTAGTGGCCTAAAGCAACAATGTTTTTTGTCTCACAGTTCTGTGAGTAAACTGGGCTTTACAGGGAGGTTCTTGCTTGGGGTCACCAGTGTGCTTGCTGGTCCAATAGTATTCAGTGCTGATGGGAATGTAATGTGGTACAGCTGCTGTAGAAAACAGTGTGATGGTTCCTCAAAAATTAAACATAGAATTTCCATACAATCCAGTAGTTCCACTTCTGGGTATACTCAAATGAATTGAAAGCAGAGACTAAAACAGATGTTTGTGTACCTATGTTCATAGCAGCATTATCTACAATAGCCAAAAGGTACAAACAATCCAAATCTTCATCAGTGGATGAATGGATAAACCAACTGTGGTGTATACATACAATGAAATACACTTTAGCTCTAAAAAGGAATGAAATTCTGACATAGGCTGCAATATATATGAACCTTGAAGACATTATGTAAGTAAAATAAGGCAGATGCATACGGACAAAATTGTATGGTTCCACTAAGATCAGGTACCTCAAATAGTCAAATTTATAGAGACAAAGTAAAATGGTGCTGGCCAGAAGCTGGGGAATGGAGAGTTACAGTTTAATGCATACAAAATTTCAGTTTGGGAAAACAAAAGCTTCTGGAGATGGATGGTGGTGATGGTCACACAATATAAATGCACTTAACGCCACTGAATTGTATGCTTAAAAATCGTTAAAATGCTAAATTTTATGGTTTATTTATTTTACCACAATGTGGTAAATGGGGAAATGTTAGACCTATATGTTCTCAAATGAAAAGATATTCAAATCATATAATTAAGTAAATATTTAATGAGAGGGAATTCCCTGGTGGTCCAGTGGTTAGGACTCTGAGCTTTCACTGCCAAGGGTGTGGGTTCAAACCCTGGATGGGGAACTAAGATCCCGCAAGCCATGCTGCGTGGCCAAAACAAGAAACAAACAAAATACTTAATAAGATAACATATATGTTTTTTAAAAAAAAAACGTAAGCACACACATTCATAGGAAGTACCAAACTGGTGAGAGAAGAGAGATGAGATTTTGTATTTGCTGATGCATTTTTCTCTGTTACAGTGCTGTACAGTTTGAATCTTTTAATGATAATGTATTTGTATCTTATAATTAAAAAGAAAATCAATTGACAATGAATATATCATCATAATATAAAGCAGACTACTTTCTGATAAATACACATAATAACAAAGAAAAATCATACAACTGTCTGAAAAACTAGAACAGTGATTCAAGAAATTTAATCATGATTTATTTGTATATTTCCAAGAGGATGGGCATATTTCCCTTTTGTATGGAGAGCCAGAAAGCTGAATATTAGAATTGGGACATTGATTAAGAAAGCTGATATGAAACTACTACTTTTCTCTTTTTGAAACACCCTCATGCATAACCCCTCCCTTGCATACACAGTTGATTTTTCTGGAAACTGAAAAAGGGGAAAAAACAAAAACACGCTAGAAGGGAGAAGTTAAAGGGAAAAGCTGAGAAAAGTTAGGGACTTTGGTATCATATGAATCATGGAACATAAAATGCCAGGGGACTTCAATATCAAATCAACTTTCATGTTATAATTGTCTTCATGTGTTTGCTAATCTTAATAAAATAATTTAATAACACTGAAAAGAACTAATACTCTTAGCCATACCAAGTTGCTCCATACTAAGGCCCTTTAAAAATGAAGATGTAAGTCCTTTGCTTTATTTGGATCAGTGTGTTTGAGTATCTGGTCGATCCTTCTAAATCCTGTTCAATCTGAGGGCATAGTTCTGTCTACTTGTCTTAACATTCCTGCCAAATCCATTTGATACATTACTCTCCTTAGAGAAGCTCTCTTAAGAATCCCTGCTTCCAAAGGACCAGTAAAACTTGTAGGCTCTTAGCTAATGTTTCTGCAGTGGTGGTATCAGTTGTGGGGAGTTTCTGTAAAAAGTAGCTCATAAATTTTGTAGCGAACATCTCACTAATCATTTTAACAAAGAACTGGTGTTCTGTTATGGAAGCAACATATAGAAATATGCAGACATTTAGTTATTTCATGAATTATGGTAAGTTTAAGAACATAAAAGATTGCAGTAGTGCTTTGGGAATTTATATTATTGCAATTCATGTTATTTTAATGGCAACCCTGTCCCCAGCTAATAATGATGCATTCCAAAAGTGTTAAACATACTACAATTGAGAGCTACTTTCTGAGGAAACAAGAATTGCATGAAAGGATTGTTTTCCCTAAAGGAGTCACCTGGTTGTATTTAAATAATGTGGTTCTAACTGGTTAAAAAGATAAAGTATATTGATGAGGAAAACTTTGAAGTAAAAAATACCAGTTTAAACTAATTAAATAAACCTTTCCTAACACTGCATCTCAGAGATGGCAATTGAAAAAAACTCTCCCCCTCCCTGTATCCCTCTCTCCTGTGTCTCTTTCACAGACACAGGATCCTAATTTTATAGAGGTAGGTATCAGAAATATTTATTGATATGTAGAACAGAATCACTCTTAATTAACCACTTTTAACAAAACAGTGCTTGTGCCACGTTAATTTATCCATTTTCTCCCCAAAGCATAATAGTTGCTCACAGCATGCTGGATGACTGTATCATTTGTTACGAGGGAAAAGCAAAACAGTTATCAAATAATATATATGCCCTGGAATTATAGACTCCATCAGTTAAATTCTATGATTAACTAGAATCAGTTATGTTTATTCACAAATGATATTTGTAGGTGTCTCAACAACAAAAAGAATTCCATTTTTTAAACTATACATAATGCTTATTTAAAACAAACCAACCTCAAATGTGAATTACTAATGAACTTTCAAATCAAAGTTTACCATGGAGGAAAGAGAACTGTAAAAGATTGGGGAAAAAAATCAAAAAGGCTAGGAGGATTTTTTAAAACAGTTTTCTATTCACAAGCACTTGTTATTGTGTTTATGTGTTCACGTGAGACCATTGTCTCACATGCCTTGAGTAAATATTGTTAAGTTCAGAGTAATTATAATGATGAGTCTATTTTTCTTGTTAGCGGTAAGTTCAGAAGTAAACAATGACCCAGTTCTAGCTTTTGGAAAAAAGTTTGATCACTCTTAATAAAGAAGTACATTCAGAAGAAGGAAGTATTTTTCTCTCTTTGTGAGAATGTAGCAGCTGCAGTTCTCCTTTGATCATAAAGGAGGGAGCCTGGACTACGGAAGATGGCAAAGGGCAAAAGGAAGTGGTGTTTGAAGACATTCTGGAGCCACTGAATTCATCAAACTCTGCTCTTCCTTAGAAGCATCTTGAATTTGAAACCATAAATCTTACCGTTTGCATTTTCTGCTAGTCCTATCTGAAATGATCCTAATTGGGTATATTAACGGTAGACCAGCATTTGTCAAAGCTGGTTATAAATTAGACTCACTTGGAGAATTTTTACAAACCAAACAAACCAAAAAACCAGTGTCTAAGCTGCATGCTAGACAGGGTAAATCACAATCTCCAGGTAACAGTAATTTTTACTTCCTCCGTTTGACTCCAACGTACAGCTACAATCGGGGCCACTAAGGTACATAGGCAAGTTTTCTCTGCAGCGTTAGAGGTGTCTTCAACTGCATCTCTCTGGGAATAATAGGACTGGTTTTGGGATCTGTGTAAATTAATAGTCTTCCCTTGGAATTTGGGAAGGAGGTGCTCCTTTCTTCTGTGCTGGACCCACTTTACCATTAGCTCATTCTTTCCACTGAACAAGTGTGAGTTAATAGAGGCTTTTCTATGGTGTTCCCTCTGGCAACATCACTAATTGGCGATGTTCGCTTTCTTAAGAAAATAGATGTTTATGCTTTTATTAAGTTGCACATCATTTCTGACAGCTTGTGTATATTTATTGGGAAAGGGAAAGGCTAGCCATATGTTCATTAGGAAATAATTAATTTCATTATTTGATAATGATGATTATCCTAAGTGACTGAAAGTCCATGCCAGCATTTAGTATTTTTTTAAAAAATAAACCAACATGGAAATTTGCATGAGTTCCACTGGGAAAAAAAAAATCTAATCTTACTTTTTCAGCAAATTGAATTATGGTACCTCTTTTCTAGCTTTTTTGGAAATCTAATTCCTATTTTCTAGGAATATATCAAATAATTGCTCGATTGATGGATTCTTCTTCTTTAGAACTGTTACTTTGTTTATATCTTCACTGTCAATTCAGTTCGTCTTTTGGAAGGACTGTGATGAAGGTCTGTTACATTTATATTGCTGGAGTCTTTTCATGTTTCATCATATATTATAAAACAAACTATATAGCCACTATGATAATGATGTCAGGGATAAACTATATGTAACAACTATAACTAACTGTAATGATGGTTTTATACATATATATATAGTGTGTATATATATTACGAGTATACTCTATATAAAGTAGGTAGGCTGGTTGATAGATAGATGATAGATAAATAGATAGAATATCTATTTAGAAATTTTTTTTTTTCTTAAATGAGAAGGTATCTCTCCATCTCTACAGGCAGGTTATTTTCTGACAAACTACCTGGGCAGATTTGCCTTGGTGCCTCTGGTACTTTAATGCCTGAATTATCTGATGCTAAGATTTTAAAGTCCCAGTAGGCTATTGTGATGTATATTTATTTTATAACAGTTCAAAGCCTGTGAAGATAGAACTGGAACATCTCTACAATCACTTTTGGGTGTGAGCAGAAGCAACAGGATTGAGGCCAGATATCTGTACTCACCTTTCTGTTTGTCCTCGCCGGAAGCCAGGTGTATGGTGTAGATGTGCCTGGCTTCCTGGGCAGAGCCAGCCCCGTGAAGGGGAGAGAAGTCCTGTCAAGCCAGGTGGATGCTGACTAGGCTGATGTCCCTCTGTTTGCAAAAACCATGCACAGGTGGTGCTTTTCCAGGGACGGCTGGCCAAGAGGTTGACCGCAGTGAAGGAAAAGCTTCCAAGTATACTTATGTTTCTCCAATTTAGGGCTTATCAGAGGGCTTTTTCAAGATTGTTTTATTTTCCATAATTTGTTATCTTGCTTTTGATGCAGGGTTATTCTGTGGTGAGCACTAGCATCTGTCTTCAATATGCGCAGCCCAAAAGAAATCAAATTCAAATTTGTAGTTTGTGAAAGGCATCTGCAGGAGTTTTTTTACTTTAATATTCTTTATCAATTTGCATTGTTATTTGGGAACAAAAACATCTAGGCAATCTTTAATATTTATGTGTACTTGTAGCCATTTGTCATTCTATTACACATATGTATTTATTTTTTCCTTATTAAATTATTGTCTTCAGTTAATTAGGTACATTTAAAATTATGTACTTAAAATTTCCAGAATTTATGCATAGCAGAATATCTTGTTTACTTTTAAATTTCCCTTTGTTATACCATACTAACCTCTTTTATTTCAATATTTAAAACAATTTATCTTACTCTTCCCCACAAAGACTCTATAAGTAGATTTTTATACATTATAAGTATAATCTGTAAGTAAATGGGGCATTGCAATATATACCTATTAATTCAACAGTGATATAAAGGTTACTGTCTCTTCACCCTTATGTTGTTTACTTATTCATTATGTACATATTAAATTATTTGAATTATTTTCATCACCACCCTATTTTATACTTAAACATTTCAAACTTGTGATGAAAGATTTCAGATATACAAAATTAATCTAAAGAATATTGTTATAAATTATGTGTATACCTTATTGTAATAAGTTATGCACACTGTGCAACTAAAAGCATGGCACTTTATTATAATTAAACCTCCCTGTGCCTTTCCTACATTTTTCCTTTCTTATGCCTACCTTAGTGCAGTACCCTTAATTTTGAGTTTATATTAAACATTTTTGTTTAACTACATAAAAAGAAATTTCTATTAATGTATGATACTGTTTTGCAAGGTATAAACATTCTATAACTAGTATCATTTCACATGTATTTTCTGCAACATTTTTTCCTCATTGTATTTGAGGAAATCATGACTTAATGATAGTGTTGATTATTTTATTTTTGCTGAAAAGTAGTGTTCACTTTTATTATCAGTATAATTTATTTCCATTTTATTATCAATATAATTTTCTTCACTTAAAACAATGCAATTATTACTATCACTTTATATTTTTGCATGTGCACATGGATAAGAGTTATGCTGGGATATGTAAATCAGAGAATGACTTTTGATTTAATGTATGCATATTTATGTACATGTTAAATTTCAGTACATTTTGTAGCTTCATGTTTACAGACATTACGTTTTGCCAGTTTTATAAGTATAAAATAGTCTCACTTTTGCTTTAATTTTCAGTTTAGTTGTTACAAGAGAGGCTTAACACATATTCAAGGTTATTATTCATCTAAATTTCTCATTTACTTGTTTATTGATAACTGTAGCCCATTTCATATTTCTTTTTCTGTGTGAGTTTTAGAATTGTTTGCATATACGTATATATGTGTTTGTATACGTGTCTGTATATGCTTATATATTTGCATATATAGTTATAATTTCTGTTTTTATGTTGCAAACATCTTAACTCTGTGATCCTCATGTCTTTTCTCTAGCAGTTTCTAATAGCAAGGTACACTAATTTATCAATATTCTTTGTTTGTGGTTTTTGCAGTTTGTATATTAGCAATATCTTTCCTGACTCTAGATCTTCTATTTTTTTCCCCTAAACATTTTAAACTTTTGCCTGCATATTTAGTTTTGTTACTGCACCATTTATTAAATCACTTATTTTTACTTCACTAATATTCAAATGCACTTGTGTTATATGATTTCTCCATATACATTTAAATCTGCTTCTGGGCTCCATCCCTGCATCTGTATCACACTGACTTTATTAACAGAGATGTATAAAAAACAATGCTATTGTTTGGAATGTTCTTTCTTCTTTAGAAATGTTATTTCTTCTTCTTTAGGAAAAGACTCTTGCACTTACATATGAATTTTATCATTTATTTTTTAAGTTACCTGACTATTTAGGTCATTTGTTGGAATCAAATTGATGTCATATTTATTACATACAAATTTAAAATTATTATATCTTTTTTGTGAAGTGATCCTTTGATTTTATTTATCTCAATTTTTTTTCTTAAAGTTTTATATAGGTATATTAACTTTGTTTTTGGTTGTTATTTCTCTCACTTCCAAATAGTCTTTGTTCTTATATTTAGTGCTTCTTTCGCTTTTTTGTAGTCTTTTAAAAAATTATTATTGAAGTATGGTTGATTTACAATATTGTGTTAGTTTCAGTTGTACAGCATAGTGATTCAGTTATTTTTTTCAGATTATATTCTATTATGTTATTACAAGCTATTATTATTACAATATAATTCCCTGTGCTATACAGTAAATCCTTGTTGCTTATCTATTTTATGTAGAATAGTTTGTATCTGTTAATTCCATACTCCTAGTGTGTACCTCCCCTGCTCTCTCTCACCTTTCTTAACCATAAGTTCATTTTCCATGTCTGTGAGTCTGTTTCTGTTTTGTATACAGATTCATTTGTATTATTTTTTATATTCCACATATAAGTGATTTAATATTTGTCTTTCTCTGACTTATTTCACTAAGTATAATATTCTCTAGGTCAATCTATGTTGCTGCAAATGCAATATTTCATTCTTTTTTTATGCATGAGTAATATTCCATTGTGTCTATGTGTGTGTGGTGTGTGTGTGTATGTATGTATAGGGATATGTGTGTGTGTGTGTGTGTGTGTGTGTGTATGTGTGTGTATATATATATATATATATATATATACCGCATCTTCTTAAGCCAATTTTCTGTTAATGGGCACTTGGGTTGTTTTCATGTCTTGGCTGCAATGAATATTGTGGTACATGTCTCTTTTTGAATTATGGTTTTCTCAGGGTATAGACCCAGTAGTGCAATTGCTGGGTCATATGGTAGCTCTATTTTTAGTTGTTTACGGAACCTCCATACTGTTCACCATAGTAGATGTATCAATTTACATTCCCATCAACAGTGTAGGATGGTTCCCTTTTCTCCACACCCTCTCCAGCATATATTTGTAGACTTTTTGATGATAGACATTGACATATGTGGGGTGATATTTCACTGTAGTTTTGATGTCATTTCTCTAATAGTTAGCAATATTGAGCATTTTTTCATGTGCCTGTTGGCCGTCGGTATGTCTTCTTGAAAAGATATCAATTTAGATCTTCTGTCCATTTTTTGATCAGGTTGTGGGTTTTTTTTTGTTGTTATCGAGTTATATGAGCTGTTTGTATATAGTGGGTATTAACACCTTGTTAGTCACATCATTTGCAAATATTTTCTCCCATCCTGTAGGTTGTCTTTTCATTTTGTTGATGGTTTTCTTTGCTTTGCAAAAGCTTTTAGGTTTGATTAGGTCCCATTTGTTTATTTTTTGCTTTTACTACTTTTGCCTTGGGAGACTGATCTAAGAAAATATTGCTACAATTTATGTTCGAGGATATTTTTCCTGTGTTCTCTTCTAGGATTTTTATGGTGTCTTATATTTATGTCTTTAAACCATTTTGAGTTTATTTTTTTATATGGTGTGATGGAGTGTTATAATTTTATTAATTTACATTTAGCTGTCTAGCTTTCTCAACAATACTTGCTGAAGAGACTGTCTTTTCTCCATTGTATATTATTGCCTCCTTTGTCATAGATTAATTGACCGTAGATATGTAGGCTTATTTCTGGGCTCTCTATTCTTTTCCTTTGATCTGTATGCCTATATTTGTGCTAATACCATGCTGTTTTGACTACTGTAGATGTGTAATAGAGTCTGAAGTCTGGAAGGGTTATACCTTCAGCTTTGTTCTTTTTCCTCAGGATTGCTTTGGCAATTCTGGGTCTTTTGTGTTTCCATGTGATTTTAGAATTATTTGTTCTAGTTCTGTGAAAAATGTCATGTATATTTTGATAGGGATGCATTAAATCTGTAGATTGCTTTGGACAGTATGCCATTTTAAGTATTAATTCTTCTGATCCAAGAGCACAGGATATCTTTCCATTTCTTTGAAACATATTTAATTTCCTTTATCAGTATTTTATATTTTTCAGCATTTAGGTCTTTCACCTCCTGGGTTAAGTTTATTCCTAGGTATTTTTTTTGTGTGTGTGTGCGCAACTTTAAATGGAATTGTTTTTTACCTTCTTGATCTGATGTTTCTGATACTGAGTAAAGGAATATAACAGAGTCCCATGTATTAATATTGTATCCTGCTACCTTACTGAAATCATTTATTAGTTCTAATAGTTTTTGTGTGTAGACTTCAGGGTTCCCTATATAGAGTATCATGTCATCTGCAAATACTGACAATTTTACCTCTTTCCTTCCAATTTAAATACCTTTTTATTTCTTTTTCTTCTCTAACTGCTAGGCTAGGACTTCCAGTACTATGTTGAATAGAATTGGTGGGAGTGGGCATGCTTGCTTTGTTCCTGAATTTAGCAGGAAGTCTTTCAGCTTTTCACCATTGAGTATTATGTTGGCTGTAGGCTTATTGTAAATGGCCGTTATCATATGGAGATATGTTCCCGCAATACCCACTTAAAAATCATGGTATTGAATTTTGTCAAATGCTTTTTCTGCATCTATTGAAATGATCATTGGTTATTGTTTTTCCTTTTGTTAATGTGGTGTATCACATTGATTGATTTTTGTATGTTGAAGCATCATTGTGACCCTGGAATGAATTCAACTTATCATGGTGCATGATCCTGTATAGGTATTGTCAGATTCAGTATGCTAATATTTTGTTGAGGATTTTTCATCTATTTCCATCAAAGATATTGGCCTGTAATATTCTTTTCTTGTAGTGTCTTTATCTGGTTTTGGTATCAGGGTGATGGTGGCCTCATAGAATGAATTTGAGAGTGTTCCCTTCTCTTCAGTTGTTTGGAATAGTGTGAGAAGGATAGTATAAGTTCTTCTTTGTATATCTGGTAAAATTCCCCTGTGAAGCATCCGGTCCTGGACTTGTCTGTTTCACTCAGCAATTGATCTGTTCACATTATGTTTCTTCTTGACTCAGTTTTAGTAGGCCGTATGTTTCTAGAAATTTGTCCATTTCTTCTAGGTTGTCCAATTTGTTGGCATATAACTGTGTGTATTTTCTCTTATGTTTTTTTTTTTTGTATTTCTGTGGTTTTTATTGTTATTTCTCCTCTTTAATTTCTTATTTTTTTTATTTGGGTTCTCTCTTTTCTTCTTTGTGAGCCTGGTTAGAGGTCTGTCAATTTTGTTTATCTTTTTAAAAAATCCAGCTCTTGGATTTATTGATCTTTTCTCCTGTTTTTGTTTTTTTAATCTCTATTTTATTTATTTCCTCTCTGATCTTTATTATTTCCTTCCTTCTGTTGACTTTGGGTTTTGTTTGTTCTTCTATTTCTAGAGTTTTTTAGGTGGTAGTTTAGGCTGTTTATTTGATACTTTTTGTGCTTCTTGAGAAAGGCCTCTATCACTATGAACATCCCTCTTAGAACTGCTTTTGTTGTATCCCATAGATTTTGTAAAGTTGTGTTTACCTTTTCATTTGTCTTGAGGTATTTTCTGATTTCTTTGATTTCATTGTGACCCATTGGTTTTTTTTTTTTTTTTTTTTAGTAACATATTTAGTCTCCATATGTTCATTCTTTTCCCGTTTTTCTTCTGGCTGATTTCCAGTTTCATGCTGTTGTAGTCAGAGAAGTTGCTTGAAATAATTTCTATTTTCTTAAATTTGTTGAGGTTTACTTTGTGACATAGCATGTGTTCTATCCTAGAGTACATTCCATGAGACATGAAAACAATGCATATTCTATTTCTTTCGGGTGTAATGTCATGTAGATATTAATTAAGTCCAGCTGCTCTACTGCATCATTTAGGACCTCTGTTGCCTCATTGATTTTCTGTTTTGATGATCTGCCCATTGATGTCAGTGGGGTATTAACATCTCCTACTATTATTGTATTATTGTTATTTTCCCACTGTATGTCTGTTAGTGTTTGTTTTATGTATTTAGGTGCTCCTATATTTGGGGTGCATATGTTAACGAGTGTAATATCCTCTTTTAATAGATCCTTTATCATTATGTAGTGCCCTTCTTTGTCTTTCTCTATGACCTTGGTTTGAAAGCCTATTGTATTACATTAAGTAATACAACCTCTTTTGAAAGAAATTAGGTCAGCAGTGGTCCTAGAACATGTTCACTGTCAGGTTTTCTTTTTTCCTTATCTAATATTTTCTTTCTGTAATGTTTAGTGATTGTTCAGAATTCATGGTAATTGAAAACTGCCTGATTTAAAACTGAACTGAAGAGAAGAAAACATTAACAATTTACATATAAAAACAAAACAAAAACTTTGGGCCACAAGATGTCACTGTAGTTCAAGCAAGACATAGTTTTCTCGAAATTATTAAATAGAAAAGAGAATGTTTTGGATTTAATTTATATATTTAATCTGCTTTTGATTATAGTCCAGATATATTTAATAATGGACTATAAAATGAAGGTAGAGCAGAGAATAATTTCCACCTGTAGTAATTTTCATCTAATTTTCTAGGAGTTGCATTGATAGATGTTAGAGAGAATAAGTCAATTCTTTAACCTTTATGAAAAAAGAATTAAAATGAGCAGTTATAACAAGAGCAAATGAGTTGCAACTTTTTAGCTTTAATTTTATATGTGTAGAATAGTATAATATTCAAGGTATAAGATCTGAATTTAGACTGCAGAGGTTCATAACTTTGTGTTTTCCCAACTGCTCTTAGACTAACCTGTGTCATTCAGCTGTAAAGTGGCAATAATGTTTGTAATTATCTCAAAGGGCTGCCATAGGTTAAATAAAAATGCTTATATCTAGGAGTTCATATAAAATTAGTTCTTAAAAATTGTTACCTGATTAGAGAATCAAACCTATATACCCCAACCCCTTTTTTAAAAAAATTCACATTTCAATATTTTATTATATAATGCCTTCAATTATAGGATATGTAGACTATAAAGCTCCTAAGGTTATGAACTTTATCTTTTTCTACTTCCCTCTTCCCTAAATTACCTATTGTGGTAAAAATCAAAAGTTATGCAGTGTTTAATTATGACTCACTTAGCTCATGCCTATTCAAAAGAAAGGTTTAATATGTAAACTGTCAAAAAGCAGAAATATAATATTTTGCTAACACAGAGTATTGCCCTATAGAAAAATATTTTTTGAATTGTTCTTCAAAGTTAATTAAAATATTTAATAAATTAATAAACATTTTAAATACTATCAGTAATGCATTTTAATTCTCATTACATTAAATAGTTGCAGATTTGAAATTTTCAAACTCAACAGAATAAGGTATAAATTAATTAATTTATATCTAAATATATTACTGTAGAATGTTCTACAATCTACCTCTAATTGTTTTACAAATTATTCTTCAAATAAAATGTAATGGAAAAAATACTACATTTTCTCTTATAATATCTATGAAATTTTTCAAATTTACTTTAAATTAAAACTTTATAGATGAAAAATCCTGTTTTCCCATTGACTTGCTTGCCAAAAGACAGTTAATTACCAAGATAAAGTAATTTACTAATGTAAGTAAAGTTAGTAAATTGAATGTGTTAATTAAGAAAATTTGTTCTTATCTGAAATGTTTATTTTAGCAAAGTTTTGTGTTTACCATTCTGAATATAATACCTCATATAACTGAAAATATGAAATCCAAAGTTAATGGATAATTATTGATACTCCACCTAATTACACAAAGAATATGATTCCATTGAAAAAATAAAAATGTTACTATGTAAAAAGGGTGATAACAAAATAACAGATGTAGGCAAAAATATAACTGGGGAAGTGTGATTTGTAATAAAATAGAAGTATAAGTAGAAGCATCAATAGATATAAAAAAATTAAGTCCACATCAAAAATATACAAATGTGAAGAACACAGTTATTAGGGTCATCATAATATTATTGAGATATCAATATGAATCTTTAACAGTAATAATAATTATAGCTAATATTTGGTAAGCTTTTCTGTGTGTGTAACGAGCAAAGTGCAAAGCACATCATATTATCTCAGTTGATTCTCAAAAGAATTCTATAAGGTAAATATTATCATTGCCTTTATTTGATGGTTAAAGTAACTTCTCAGAGATGATAAGTAATTTGCCAAGGGTTACTCAGCTACCAACTGATAAAACAAAATGTCATATATGATACATCAAAGCCTACATTATCTTTTCTGGTAATTAATCCAAGGGATAATTTCCACAAGAAAGTCACTGAAGTCCTGACAAAATCAACAATGAAAAAAGACAGTGGTGTGCTATTATCACAGTTTTCCATAGTAGTAAATATGGAATTGTCATAAATAGCTGCTTAAATTTATTTAACATGTTGACTAATGGCATAAAACTATATATACGCTGTTTTCAATGAAAAATACTGTATGTATACAATGGTAGATACCAGAAGATGTATAATTTGTAGACTCATATACCTCGCTGTTTAACGAATTTTCAGGTTAAAATTACTTTTGAGCAGCAATTATGTTCTATAATACAGATTTTTAGCATCTTGTGAAATGGTACATATATGCCAATTCTTTGATGCCTAATTTTGTAAAAACACATCTTCTCAGGCCAGTGCAGTTGTGTTAAAAATATTATAATGTTTAAAATTTCTTTCCTGATTTTTCATACCCCAATTTCACACTAAACCATTATGTAGTAGAATGAATGTGTCATCTTTACATTAGTTTCACAAATTAGAATCTTCAGACTCCTAGTCATCTGCCCATGTAAGAGGTAGACAAAGGGAGACCGTGATCAAGAGAATAATGGGGTGATCAAGAGAGGGAGGTCAGAAGCAATACAACTTATCCATTTATTGTAATGTGTATTCCACGAGTCAGTGATCACATTCAGGCATATGTACAACACACACACACACACACACACACACACACACACACACACACACACACACACACACACACACACACACACACACACACACACACACACACACACACCTGCCAAGTAGCCATTTCATGCCTTGGTCTTAAACTTGAATGAACAATTATCAACTGATATATAAAGAACCCACCTTGGGACGTAGAAGTAAAGGAAACAGACCAAGGATATGATCTAGATGATCATCATCCAGCACATATTTGTCCTGTTTTCAGTTGATCAACTTAAGAGAAATTTTTAGTGCTTAAAAATGTTTCAAATGATTCTTTCAGACACCCTCAGAATTAGTTTCAGGATCACAGCAGAAATGCTATGACCCTGAGTCCTTGCCTCAGAAGTTTCTGCATTGAAGCATGAGCGTAATAGTTTCCTAGGAGTTAGAAGATCAAATGTGGGTGAAAGAAACCAAGCCAAATGTTTCCCAGTTAAAGACGTTTTTCCTCGGACAAGTTCTGCTTTAAGACTAACTAGCTGGATCGCCCTGGGTATGTTTAACCATTTGAGCTGCATACATTACATTTCCAAAATGGGAATAAAAAATTTACTTTGTTGGGTTCTTATATGGATTTACCAGATAATATATGTAAATTATAGAATACAGTTTTTAGCTCACTAACAGCATAAAAATATGTTAACGTTTAAATTAGTTTACCCAACTATGTGTTCAGAATGCAGTACTTCACAATACATTAATAAACACCGAGAATATCTTGGTATCATCTTCATCTGTTGTACAAATTTTTAAATTAAATGCCTGTGTCAAAAATGTAAAATGGAATAAAGTGTGTGTGGGGAGGGAAGCTACATTTACCTCTCTGCTTACATTTTTAGGAAAGTTAGAAAATCAGCCAGATGCCTGTGGATATAGTCTTATGAAAATTCTTAACAACAGTAAAAACATACCCTCACACAAAAAATATTGAAAACTCCATAAAGATTTCCTGAAGGAAAATGCATAGGAAACATTCAGAGATTATGTGACCTATAAAAGATATATCTGGGGTCAGTATAAGCAAGAAACTATTTTTTTCCTTTTTACATTTTTTCATTTGAACAAGTAGGTATTTTTCTTTATATCCTTGTCTTAGGCCTCCATTATATTTATTGTCATTCATAATGTCTACACTTCCAATTTATAAGAATGGAAAATCCCCCCCCAAACAGATACCATGATATATAGTATTATTTACTCTTTTTAAACATGAGACTTGTGTTTCAGTATAACAACTCCCAGTAATATTTATTAAAATGCTCAAATATTATAAGTCTGGAGTAATGACAGCTATTGAAATGTAGTATTTTTATGCACAAAATAATTTTTTATAAGTTTTAAGTTGGTGGAAAAAAATAAACTGTTGATTAAGTTTAAGATGACCATATAAAATCTTTTATCCTACTCTCGAAATTTAAGAGGGATTTTAATAATTGATTTTATTTCAATTAATATAATTGCTCTATGTAAATGAATTGAAAGGTTCATGAGAAATAATTAAGGAGACAAAGGGAAAAAAAGAAAAAAATAAACATAGGAGAGACATACTGTTGCCATTGGTGCCAAGATCCCCGTACTTGATGAGCAAATAAAGTCACAGCAGATGGTGAGGAATTATGGAAAGAAGAGAAAGATATAAAACTTATGAGAGCAGAAATAAAGCCTCATTCCAGGATTCTCATTGTTCCCTAAAATTAACTTTTTAGCCTAAATATGTTGCCTTCCATATGTAACTTAAATTCAAGGACTTAAAAATAGGAAGCAACTGACTAAAGCTGAAGTAATATGATTCAAAGATAGCCAGACTTAAAGCATTATTTCTTATAAGTCATCTGTTGGTTTATATGTACTTCTATTAATGATCACACTACAGGAGTCTATTATTTTGGCTCTAATAGCTAGCTTAATGTCTTCAACTCTGATGTAAAAAAAATAAAGAACATTAGGTCACATCTATTGACTAGGAATAGTGAGCTGAGGCTGAAGATGGAGGGATGGACTGAGAAAACTAGTATGGTATTTCAATTGCAGAGGATCAAAAGCAGATCTGATTCATGTTCGTGATGTTCTCCCAAGTAAGCACAACTTCTCTCCTTACTATTGTATTTGATCTTTCTTCTTTCAGCTTTATCCAGTTTTAAAATATGTACTCCTTCCTCTCTCTTATAGTGTTATTCTCATAACTTAATGGCATTAAAAAGTAAAGTTTGTTTTTATAGACTATGTCCAGGACCATATAGCTTTTCACTACAAAATTAATAATAAAAATATCAGCTACCATATGTTAAGCAGGTAATTTTTTTTGTATATTATCTATGGAAAAGTAATGTTTTCATGGGAATTGAGTAGTGTAACCTAACTTATACATGGGTTATAGGCCCTTTCCCATTATTTAATTTTAAATGAAAAAAATTATATATTAAATGAACAGATTAATTATAATCATTTTCTTCTCTGAAATAAATATGTTGTATTTATCAAGAAAACCTATTAATAAAGTTTATCAGTTTGCAGTTTTTGAATATAAAAGTCATTTAGTTAATTATTAGGCAGAGAAACTCAAGGCAAACAATTCTAAATGTGATCATATAGTTACTTCAGTTATCTAATGATGTGTAACAAACTGTTCAAAACTCACTGGTTCAAAACAACGATTTGTTTCTTCGTGATTCTTCACTTCAAATCAGGCTTGTCAGGGATGGACTGTTTGTGTTCCATGTGGTGTTACGATGTTGGCTAGGATGGCTCAATTGTCCCTCAGGACATGTGCTTTCAACTCACATGTCTGGCATCTCAGCTGGATTGCTGGAGCGGCTGGAGTAGTCTGGGCCTCTCTCGACCTAAACTGTCTTTCATTCTGCAGTCTCTACAAGTGGTCTTGCTCTCCAGTAGGGAGATCATAACTCTTTACATTATAGCTGCCTTCTAAGGTAAGACAGGAAACTCCAAGGCATCTTAACATCTAAGCCCTGAAGTCACACATTGTCATTTTTATACATATTGTTAGTCAAAAGAAATCTCTAGGGTAGCTCATATTCAATGGGAGGGGAATAAATTCTTATTATTCATAGGCCAAGCAGCATAAGAACACAGGTATGGGAGGAATTATTGGTGTCTATTATGTAAATAACCCACTAAACAGTTCAGTAGAAATTTTTAATGTTGTCAAAAATTGGCATATAGGGCTTCCCTGGTGGCGCAGTGGTTGAGTCCGCCTGCCGATGCAGGGGACACGGGTTCGTGCCCCGGTCCGGGAGGGTCCCACATGCCGCGGAGCGGCTGGGCCCATGAGCCATGGCTGCTGAGCCTGCGCGTCGGAGCCTGTGCTCCGCAACGGGAGAGACCACAACAGTGAGAGGCCCGCGTAACGCAAAAAAAAAAAAAAATTGGCATATAGTTTGAGGTTAATGAAACATGTTTGCTTGTGAGAAAATTATACTGCATTTATTGTCTCCTGCTCTCTCATTTCTTGATACTTCACATAATTTTTATCCTGTAATCTTTATACTTGGGTCATGACTAAACTACATATTTCTTGGGAGCTATTTGACATTGTTAGTTTTCCATGTATAATTTTTTTTCCTGTTCTTATATTTTATTTAATTTTTTATTGAAGTATAGTTAATTTACAATGTTGTGTTAGTTTCAAGCATACAGCAAAGTGATTTTATATAGATATAGATTCTTTTCCATTATAGATTCTTACAAGATATTGAGTATAGTTCCCTGTGCTATACAGTAGGCCCTTGCTGTTTACCTATTTTGTATATAGTAGTGTGTATATGTTAATACCAAAGTCCTAATTTATCCCTCCCCACACCTTTCCCCTTTGGTAACCATAAGTTTGTTTTCAAGTCTGTGAGTCTGTTTCTGTTTTATAAGTAAGTTCATTTGTATCAGTAACTGGATGGTAAGTACCTTGAATTTAGGTAGCTAACTCAACCATTATGTCCCTGCACTGAACAGTCGTTATATGTGATCTTCTTTGGACAAGGGAACTCTCTTCAACTGAAGGCAAGTTCCTGACAGAGACTCAGCTGAGAGCTTTTGACTGCCAAGACTTCAAACATATGAGGGATGCACATTTCAGTCGTAGAGGGAAGATAATCTCCTAGATGTCATACCATACTGTGCACTACAGGAACAAAGAGTAAGCCTAAAGAATTGATGCAATGTGTGTAAGGAATTAGCATATATGTATCTCACGATATTGCACTGTCAATAAAACTGACATAACAAATATAGTACATTAGTATTAACATGTAAACCAATAAAAAACTTCATTTATGAAGTTGGCTTACTTCTTTGACTGGAAGTGTAATATAGTAACCACAGTAACACAGTAACTAGATTAATATCCCTTTTATTTATTTACTTATTTATTATTATTTTTTGTCACGGGTTGTGTCTTCCTGGTAAGCAATGGGAGAAAAAAATACTAATTTTACAAAATTTTATTTTATAACTCAAAATGGATCATTCTACTAGTACAAAGAATCCTTGAGGTAAAAACTGTGGAAACAAAAGTATGTATTGCACACAAGAAACTGAATTCCATTTACACAAGGCTAATGTTTTCCAGCTGATAGAAGATAGCTGAAACCATTCTTCTTTGTTGTACATGCTTTGTTATACTTTGTTTCTTATGTTTCAGTATCTTAAAATTAAATGTTATGTTACTTATGTTAGATATATTAGTTATTATAAGCAATATTGGTAATCTTATAAAATGTTGACATTGTCAAACTTTTACAATTATCAGAGTCAAAACTGGCTTCTCTGAAAGAGAAAAAGAAAACTTTTAAGAAACACCTGTCTCCCTTGATACGATGGTCCACCTAGGTCATCCCAAAGAATTTACAAAAAAAAAAAAAATCCTAGAATTATTTAGTGACTTTAGCAAGGCCACAGGATACAAGATAAATATACAAAATCAATTGTATTTTTATATTCTTGCAATCAACTGTTGATTCATTAAAATTAAATTTTCAATATCATTTACAACCTCTCAAAAAGTTGAAATACTTAGGTGTAAATCTAACAAAACATTCATAGAACTTTTATAATGAAAACCATATAATACTAATAGAAGAAATCAAAGAAGATCTAAATGTAGAAAATTTCTGTTTATACATCTAAAAACTTTTTGTAAAAGAAGAATAAAATAGGAAGAATTACACTATCCAACGTTAAGGACTACTCTACAGCCACAGTAAGATACACTCAGTGGTTTTGGTAGAGGAATAGACATATTGATTAATGAAACAAAATAGAGAAGTCAGAAATAGACCACGCAAATACAGCTAAAAGATTTTGACAACCTTAAAAAGAAATGCAATGGAGAAAAAAAAATAGTGGGTGGGTATTGACCAAAGGATTTTCTGTCCTTTGCCACCTTCTTTCTAAGCCTTTGCTTTGGGTGAACGAGATTTTGTTTGTTTGTTTGTGTGTTTTTGTTTTTGTTTGGCATGGGGGAGTCTTTGGTCTGTGCTTGTTCCAGTTTGAAGGCTTTTGCAGTGTCCTTTCCTGGAGGTATGAGATGTAGTGAGGAAACCCAGGGAACTCACCGCTCAACAGCCATGTTGTTCCCAAGTCCTGAATTCCACAGGCACTTGCCTTCTTTCCACTTTCAGAGACTTCCTATTCTTGTTTGTTTTATTATATCCAGAGTTTTTTTAGTTGTATAGGTGAGGATCTGAGAGAAATGAGGCTACTCCAACTTGGTGAAACCAAAAATCTACATGAAGTTTTGCATAAAATTTAACTAACCTTTGTGACAAGGAAATTGGTAGATAAAAAAAGTTGATTTTCAGAAATTTTGAGTAATTTCAAATTTATGATTTTTTCCTGTAATTATTTCCATGAATTATTAAAGATCCTTCTTCGATCTTTGAATCAAGAAAGAAATCCCTCCTTTAGGGGTTACTTTAAAACAGTGCATTTCCTGAATTAACATATCTTTTTCAGACATATTTAATGTTAATTTTACAAAGATTTTGTTTTTATGTTTTTCTCTCATGGAAAACTTTGCATATATTCTGGAGCTACCATCTTTAATTCTGAGTTGTTGCTATTATTATGGTACAAGTATACACTTTATCTGATTTCATTTAAATTCTAGAGTGTTATTTGGTTTTTGTTTTTAAGAGGAAAGATCCATGGATGTGGTAGCAAACACAACACAATATTATACTGAGAAAGCCAAATTTCTTCGCATGTATAATAAAATTTTTTTGTTTTAATTACTCTTGGTGCCAATTTAGAAGCAAAAATATTCTTTATACTGGAGCCTTCAATAACTCATGCATTAAGAACAGTAATCTTAAAACATAATGCACTTTTTTTACATGACATAAACCCATGCCTTTTGAATTCAAGAGTCCGCACTTCTATGATGAGTATAGCAGTTCTTTTTTTTTTTGTTTTCACTTATCATTATATCAATAGTTTTCACACTGTATAATGGTTCTAGAAATTTAGAATTAAACTTACTTTGACATATAGTTGGGAATCCTAATTCTCATCTACATAACTGATTTATTATGCCAGCTTAACTTGTTATAAGGAATTTGACCTTGTCTGAAATAAATGAGTTTTCTTTTACTTTAAAGCTATCCCCTGTTCAGTAGTGAACAGATAAAAAGGTAATGGGATCCTAAGCCCATACAATATATAGAGGGCTTATGTGAAGGATTGAAAAAATTAAAAAATTAAGGAATTATATTGCTTCATTTGTTTCTTTTTTCTATTTAAACTCAAGTATTTAGTAACCCCTTTTCTGACAACTCAAGTGGTACCAGGAACAAATCTCATGTACAGGAAGAGAAAGAAAATAGAGAACAGAGAAAAGGAAATACATTTGGAGGCAAAATAGCAAAGAATATTCTGGGCAAAATATCTTTAGTTTTTGTCTATTAATAAACATTCTATATTCACCGCATTTTTAAATAAATAATATTTTTGCTGTTTTGTTGAAATTTATTATATAGAAATTAAATTCTTGAAATATAACAGAATTATCGTATTATTGATTTTAAAAGTAAAGTGCTACACATGTTCAATAAGGTATAGATTGAGTTAAGATGAAACAGTAGTATCTATGGTTTACTAGCAGACAGCATCGGGCCTCAAAGGCATTTGGACTCTTCCGTTGATTCTGTCAGGAAGCTGATATTCAACCTTAGAAAAACAGACTAAGTTTTGTCTTTCTTTTACTAGAAATAATAGACAATTTAACTAATGCATTAACCACATGCTTTCAATTCCATGCTGTTAATGAAATAGCTTTTTTGATGACTTAAGTATTTGATGATTGTAGCATAGTAAGTCAAATCTATTAATATAAGTAACAATTAAATCTCTCCTGTGGCTGTAAGTAATGAGATGCATAAACAAAGGAAAAAAATACATGGAGAAGTATTTATAATATTTTAACATAAATCCAATTGATTTGTGCTTTTGATAATCTCTCAACTTCACAAAATCTTCTTAACAGGGATAAAGATAAAAAAACTAATAGAAGTTATTATATTGAATATCATGAAACACAGAAGCCAATTTGCTTTTCATATTTTCAGTTTACCTTATAACTAATCTCTGCAATAAAACAGATTATTTTAATACATAATGTATTTAATAGAATATTAAGTGAATAATTTTGATAACCTAATATCCACCTAAATTTGGCAAATTAAAATAAACTTGAAAATACTTATTTATATATTGAAAATATTTTTATTAAAATTTATTTATTATATATTAGTTTATTTTTTACTTAAATATTATTAGATTAGTTTCAGGTGTACAACATAGTGATTTGACATTTTTATAGATTATACTCCACATAAAGTTATTCTAAAATACTGGCAGTGTTTCCTTTGCTGTACATTATATCCTTGTAACTTATTTTATGCCTAGTAGTTTATACCTCTTAATTCCCTTTACCTATTTTGCCCCTCCTCCCACCCATCTCTCCTCTGGTAATCACTGGTTTATTCTATGTATCTGTGAGTCTGTTTCTGTTTTCTTATGTTTGTTTGTTTTACATTTTAGATTCCAGATATAAGTGAAAACATACAGTATTTGTCTTTCTCTATCTAACTTATTTCACTAAGCATAATACCCTCCAATTCCATTCGTATTGTTGCAAATGGTAAGATTTCATTCTCTTTATTAATATAGCAATGGTTTAGATTCATAGCTTGTCTTGAGAAAGTACACCTTTAAAATTGACTTTAGGAACCTATAAAGCTGCTGTTAAAAGAAATCCTATATAAGGTACTAAAACAGAGAAACAAATAGGTTTAACTTCATTAGGGAAATTAAATAGTACTAATTATTGGTCATATGCATTTTTTTTACAGCTAGTTGATGATCTGCTTATGTTGATTTTCTTAATTTATTAAAGATACTACTGGCTGATGTGAGATTTATCAGTGGGAAATAATGTGCTTAAAAATGTATCAAGTACATATGAATTAAACAAGTTTTTATTTTCTGCTGATTCTATCTTCAGTGTATATATTTAGAGAATGAAAGTTTTCAGAGTTACAGTGGGATATCAGTGTTTATCTTTCACAACAGTCAAGCTAGAATAATATTTACAAGTTTGCTAAATATAAATATTTATTTGCTTTTATGTGAATTACATGTGTTGCAGTCTATGCCATGGAAGTTACAGTGCTTTGCATTTGACAAAATTGCTTGCATTCCTCAAAATATCTAGACTTGTAGAAATATGGTTATTGACAATTTAATAACAATAAATAACAAACAGAATAATTAAATATCAGGTTTATGATTCTAACCATACTTATTAAATCAGAGATATTAGTAGTTAGTAAAATTGAAAGTACTTCTAATGCACGTTTTCCATAATTGCTCTGAATATTAACTATCACATAAAATTATCTTTCATCTTCATTCTTTTTATTATGATTCATTATTTTTTCATTACTGTTTAACCTATCATGTAGAGAATATAATTAGGTTAAAGTGACTCATTCCCTGCAATAATTTTATTAATACCTAGTAAAATGTAAAAGCATGCACATGAGTGCCTTTGCATGGGAAAAACAAAATCTGGGGTCAGTTACCAAGCTAACAAAGCCTAATGGTTAGTAGTTCATGAGAGTCTGGGAAAAGTCAACTTCTTGGACTTTGGGGTCCTTGATCCCATAATATTCAGTTTATCTATGGCTTCCTAACAAACCACTACAATATTAGATCACAAAATAACACCCATTTCTTTTAGGTTCATGGAATTTGTGAGTCAGAATTTCAAGTAGAGGACAGAGAAGATGGTTTGTTTCTCCTTTATGATTTCTGGGAAGACTCAAATTGCTGATTCAAATGGCTATAGATTAGAATCCAATGGAGGGTCCCTCACTCATGTATTTGCTTCCTTGGCTTGTATAATAGAGTGTGACTCCAGTTTTGATGTTTAACTACCAGCTTTCAAGCCCCACATCTCTACCTTATTTTTGCTTCACCTCAGGACAAGTTCATAAGACACCACACATGCTCCCTCTTTTGGCACTGGCAGGAAGTTCCTTCAAGCCCTGGCCTGTGTGTGTGAGCTGTCACCTTGACCCCACCCCCAACTACAAGAAAAATCAGAGCCACCCACCCCTTCTTTTGTTGGGTGCCTGCTCTGTTGTCCCTAGAAGGCTGATTATATTAATAATAAGTATTTTCATGCACTCATGGTGTGTGTGTAGTGTCAGCAGTCTCGACATCCAAACCAGTATTTTGGGAGAAGAAGAGGGTTGACTCTACCCTCTGTGGCCCAACCATAAGACAGCTGCAGTGATTCAAAATCCACTTGGCTGGAAATTCTCTAACGTAACGATTATGCCTCTTTGGCATCTTCACAGCATGGAATCTCAGGTTGTGCAACTTTTTTCATAATAACCCGGGGATTGTAGAGCAATGGTATCTGAGAACAAGGTAGAAAATCCATTACCTTTTATTAGCTAGTTTCAAAAATAGTGTCCTTTTTGTTGCATGCGATAAGTTGAAACAGTCATAAACCTGCCAAGATTCAAGGGGAAGGGACATAAAGCCTATCTTTCAATGGTAGGATTGTTAAAAAAAACTTGCCATTCTGTTTTTTTTTTTTTTTAATTTCCATTGTTACTTTTTTTTTTTTTACATCTTTATTGGAGTATAATTGCTTTACAGTGGTGTGTTAGTTTCTGCTTTATAACAAAGTGAATCAGTTATATATATACATATGTTCCCATATCTCTTCCCTCTTGCATCTCCCTCCCTCCCACCCTCCCTATCCCACCCCTCTAGGTGGTCACAAAGCACCGAGCTGATCTCCCTGTGCTGTGCGGCTGCTTCCCACTAGCCATTCTGTTTTAAAGCCTTCATACATGAAAAAGTGTGTTTGTCCATATATTCATCCAGTGTGCCCATGGAGCAGGGAAAACCTTCCATCTAGATATCTCATTCTCAGTTAATTCCCCAGAACACTCCCATTCCTGGGGTTATTTATTGCAAAAACTTGATAATTGTGCATGTTTCAACAAAATTGTATGCTTAGCCAATTTTATAACTTTAGAAAGTCAGCTTCCTCTGGTAAAGTCTCAATTTCTTTACCCTCTAAAATGATTTATCTCTTTCACTTACTTCATGGGATTGTGCAGTAATGCAGTATTTTGAATGAAAGTGGCTTACAATTGTAACATATTGTATAATTCAAGCTTTACTGAGTTACTGCACATTTTGGGGACATTGTTAATTATGAATAGCATTTATGAATTATATTTATCATCACAGTAAATATAAATTAACAATATATATTTTTACTGTAACAGTGAAAAGCCTTTAAGAGAAGACAAATGTAATAACCATAATATAGAATAGAATATGATAACTACTTTGCATATGATTATTTTAATCTGAACTATGAATGATGAACTTAATGAATTTAATAATTCTGAATGATGATGGTAAGAAGCTCTAGAATTGTATCATATATAGTAATTTAAAATATAATATTTCTAAAGATCATGGAATTATTATGAATAGATACATGAGAATATATTTGTGTTTTTTCATATTCATATATTTTAGGCAGAACACCAATAAACAGTAATATGCCAACAATTCTAAAATCATACATTATTTCTTTGTATAACAAATTAGATTCAAAACAAAATTATAAACAGAATTCTCTGACTTCAGAGTATGTAATATTTATCAGTAGCATATATAAAAAAACAAAGTATTTGTATAATTTATAGACTAAAATATAACTATAGTATGCTCTTTAAGTTTGGATGACTTCTAGCATACTTATACAGATATATACCTTAATTTATACTTCCAGTTTTTATGTTTAGCTTTTTGCTAGGGGCAGACTTAATCACTCAAGAAATAAAGTTGGTAGAGAGTATTGCACTTCTAAGCATAGTTATAACTTCAAATTTTACTCATATAATTTCTACAGCTAAAGTCTTGGTAAATGGAAATAAAATCCCAGAATTTAAATAAAAGTAATCATCATAAAGTGATAATCAGGGAGAGCAATGATCAAGAGATGGAAAAGGGATTTTTTAATTTTTACTGTATTTCCTGTGGTCCTATCACATTAAAAAGAGCTTAGAAAAAATTTAAGGAGATTCCATAAAACAAAATAAAATTGTTCCTAAGTCCCAGTTTCACAAGTAAGTTATTTTCAGTTAAGGAATATCAATTTCTGATGTTGTTTATTTTTATTGAAGTGTAGTTGATTTACAATATTAGTATCAGGCATACACACTAATCAATAATTTTTTATAGATTATACTCTATTTAATGTTATTACAAAATATTGGCTATATTCCCTGTGCTGTGCAATATATCCTTGTAGCTTGTTTATCTTATACATAGTAGTTTGTACCTGTTAATTCCCTACCTCTACCTTTTTTCCCCCTTTCCTCTCACTGCTGGTAACCAATAATTCGTTCTCTGTATCCGTGAGTCTGTTTCTGTTATAGTCATTCATTTCTTTCATGGTTTAGATGCTACATATAAGTGATAACATACAGTATTTGTCTTTCTCTGTCTGAATTATTTTGCTAAGCATAATACCCTCCAGGTCCATCCATGTTGTTGCAAATAGCAAAATTTCATTTTTTTATGGCTGAGTAATAATCCTTTGTATATATATACACCACATCTTCTTTATTCATTCATCTGTTGATGGACACATAGATTGCTTCCATATCTTGACTATTATAAATAATGTTGCTATGAAAATTAGGGAGCATGTATCTTTTCAAATTAGTGCTTTTGTTTTCTTCAGATATAAACCCAGCAGTGGAATTGCTGGATCATAGGTACTGCTATTTTTAGTTTTTTGAGGAACCTCCATACTGCTTTCCATAGTGGCTGCACCAATCCACATTCCCACCAAGAGTATACTATGGTTCCCTTTTCTCTACATCCTCGCCAACATTTGTTCTTTGTAGACTTTTTGATGATAGCCATTCTAACAGATGTGAGGTAATATCTCACTGTGGTTTTGATTTGTATTTCTCTGATGATTAGTGATATTGAACATCTTTTCATGTGCTTATTGGCCATCTGCATATCTTTGGAAAAATGTCGATCCAGGCCATCTGCCCATTTTTTAATCAGCTTTTTTGTGTTTGTTTTAGATATTGAAATGTATGAGCTGTTTATATATTTTGGATATAAGCCCCTTATTGGCCATATCATGTGCAAATATTTTCTCCCATTCATTAGGTTGTCTTTTTGTTATGTTAATGGATTCCTTTGCTGTGCAAATATTTTAATTTTAATTAGGTCCCATTTACTTACTTCTGTTCTCATTTCTTTCACCTTAGGAGACAGATCAAAAAAATATTGCTATGATTTTTGTCAAAAAAAGTGTTTTGCCTGTGTCCTCTTCTAGGAGTTTTAGGGTTTCAGGTCTTATATTTATTAGATCTTTAATCTACTTTAAATATATTTTTGTATATAGTATGAGAAAATATTCTAATTTCATTCTTTTACATGGAGCTGTCCAGTTTTCTCAGCACCAGTTATTGAAGAGACTGTATTTTCTCCATTGTATATTCTTGTCTCCTTTGTCATAGATGATTTGACTATAAGTGCATGGTTTATTCACAGGCTCTTTATTAGTTACTATTGGTCTATGTGTCTGTTTTTGTGCCAGTGCCATACTGATTTAATTACCATAGCTTTATATTATCGTCTGAAGTCAGGGCATGTCATACTTGCACCTTTGTTCTTTTTTTCTCAAGATTGCTTTGGCTATTCCAGGTCTTTTGTGGTTCTATAGGAAATTTAGTATTATTTGTTCTAGTTATGTGAAAAATGTCCTGGGTATTTTGATAGGAACTGTGTTAAATCTGTAGATTGCTTTGGGTAGTATGGACCTTTTCACAATATCAATTATTCCAAAATAAGAGCACGGGTTATCTTTCCATTTATTTTCAGTGTCTTCTAGTTCTTAGAGTATAGATCTTTTACCTCCTTGGTTAAGTTCAGATTGTCTACTTTATCCTGATTCAATCTTGGAGGATTGTCTATCTCTAGGAATTTATCCATTTCTTCTAGGTTATCCAATTCATTGGTATATAACTGTTTGTAATACTCTTATAATTTTTTGTATCTCTGTGATGCCGGTTGTTATTTCTCCTCTTTCATTTCTTACTTCGTTATTTGGGTCCTCTTTTTTCTTGACGGGACTGGCTAAAGGCTTGACAAATTTTTACATCTTTTCATAAAAAAAAAAAAAAAACAGCTCTTGGTTTCACTGATCTTTTCTATTGCTTTTTTGATCTCTATTTTATTTATTTCCTCTGATCTTTATTATTTTATTCTTTTTTGCTGACTTTGGGGTTTGTTTATTCTTTTCCTAATTCCTTTACATGGTAGGTTGGGGTGTTTATTTCAAATTTTTCTTCTTTGTTGAGGTAGGCCTGTATCACTATAAGCTTCCATTTTAGAGCTGCTTTTGCTCGTCCCATATATTTTAGAAAGTTGTGTATTTTTTTTTCATTCGTTTTAAAGTATTTTCTGATTTCCTCTTTGAGTTCTTCATTGACCCATTAGTTTCTTAGTAGCATGTTATTTAGTCTCCACATATTTGTTTTTCCTACTTTTCTTTCTGTAATTGATTTATAGTTTCATACCATTGTGGTTGGAAAAAAATGCTTGAGAAAATTTCTATCCTCTTAAATTTGTTGAGACTTGATTTGTGGCCTAGCATGTGATCTATCCTGGAGAACATTCCATGTGCACTTGAAAGAATGTATATTCTACTCTTTTGGATGAAATGTCCTGTAGATATCTATTAGGTCAAACTGGTCTTATGTGTTATTTAAGACTACTGTTTCCTTATTGAATTATTGTCTGATATGAGCATTGTTACCCCAACTTTCTTGTTTCCACTTTCATGAAGTACCTTTTTCCATCCCTCACTTTCAGCCTGTGTGTGTCTTTAGCTCTTAAGTGAGTCTCTTGTAAGCAGCATATATATAAATGAGTCTTGTTTTTTTTTTCCCTCATCCAATCAGCTACCCTGTGTCTTTTGATTGGAGCATTTAGTCTATTGACATTTAAACTAATTATTGATAGGTATGTACTTACTGCCATTTTGTTTCTTGTTTTCCAGTTGATTTTGTACTTCTTTGTTCTTCCTTTTGTTTCTTCCCTTGTGGTTTGATGATGGTTATTAGAGGTATGCTTGTCTTCCTTTCTCTCTAATTTTTGTGTATCTATTATATGTCTTTGATTTGTGGTTACTGTGGGGCTCATATATGTTGACCTATATCTATATCTACTAGTTTTAAACTGGTAGTCACTTAAGCTCAAGCACATTCTAAAAGATACACATTTTTTACTCCCCTCCTCCACAGTTTGCATTTTTGATGTCATATTTTACATCTTCATGTTTATCCCTTAACTGTTTAGTTATAGTCGATAGGACTTTTTTTTTTACTTTTAACATTTATATTAGCTTATTTAAGTGGTTGATCCATGGCCTTTACTGTATATTTGCCTTTCCTGATTGGAGTTTTCCTTTCCTATATATTCTTACTTGTTGTAACCTTTTATTTTCCACTTAGAGAAGATCCTGTAACATTTATTTTAGGGTAAGTTTAGTGTTGATGAACTCTTAGTTTTTGCTTGTCTGAGAAATCTTTTATTATCTCTTCTTTAATTCTGAATGAAAATCTTGATGGGTAGAATATCCTAGGTTGTAGGCATTTCCCTTTTAGCACTTTAAATGCCTCATACCACTCCCTTCTGGCCTGCAAATTTCCTGCAGAAAAAACAGGTGATAGCCTTATGGAGATTCCCTTGTATGTTACTCTGTTTTCCTTTTGTTGCCTTTAGAATTCTCTCTTTATCCTTAATATTTGCCATTTAATTGCATGTATTGGTCTCATTGGCTTCATCTTGTTTGGGGACCTCCGTGTTTCCTGTATCTGAATATCTGTTTACTTTTCCAGGTTCAGGATGTTGTCAGCCTTAATTTCATCAAATACATTTTTTATCCCTTTCTCTCTTTTTCTTCTGAGATCCCTATGATTTGAATGCTGATATGTTTGGTATTGTCCCAGAGGCCCCTTAAACTGTTCTAATTTTTAAAATTTGTTTTTCTTTTTGCTCTTCTGATTGAGTGATTTCCATTATCCTGTCTTCCAGAGAACTTACATATTTTTCTTAATCACCTAGTCTGCTGTTAATTCCTTCTCATCTTTTTCATTTCAGTCATTGTATTCTTCAGTTCTGACTAGTTCTCTTTTATATTTTCTAGTTTCTTGTTAAAATTCTGTACTCATCTATTTTTTACCTTATTAATTCAGTTAGCGTTCTTATTACTAATGCTATGAACACTTTCTCTGGTAAATTATTTGTTTCATTAGTTGTTTTTTCATGATTTGTTGTTGTTCTTTCATTTGAAACAAATGCCTCTGTCTTCTCAATTTGCTTACCTTTCTTTTCCTCTATGAAATTATGTGAAACCTTTACTGATCCCTGTCTTGAATAAGGGTCCTTGTGTGAGTGTGTCCCTGTATAGTGTGTGTTTGCCCAGTGGTGGGTAGGAGTGGTGCAACTGAAGTGAGCACAGTCACGTCTTCTCTCCAGGGTGTGTTGGTACTATCACCTTGGTAGGAGGTGGAGCTGGAGATAGAGGGATTAGAATTAGAGCCAGGTGTGAGCTGGTCTCCTCCTCTGCTCAGTGACGAACACCACCCTATCGGGGCAGGTTTGGGTCCCAACTTGCTGGAGCAGCAGTCCTTAGGGTCAGGTTCTGAGCTGGTTCTGTTCCCTCTAAGTGTGCCCTCTTCCCCCCGTCCAGCATCGGCACCTTTGCCCCAGAGGGTAACAGTGCTGAAGCAAGAGGCACCAGAAAGAGTACTTGGCATGGGTCAGGGTGGTCCCAGCACCAGTCAGAGCTCCAGACCACTCCCTATCTGTAACACTTATGGACACCAGTAGTGGCTGCCCTTACCCCATTCAGATGCTATGCCAGGTCTGAGCTGGCTCCACCCCTTACAACTGCATAAATTCCTTGGACATGGCAACCTTTTCTCTGGTGTGATGGTGTACCACGGAGCACGAGTGGCTGGAGGGGCTCAGCTCAGGCTGGGGCATGCTCTGGGGTGGTCATGGGAAACTGGCCAGAGTTCAGGGCAGTTTCATTCTGCTTCCTCTACCTTGTTTCGGGAGTAAAGAAGCGTGTATACAGTCCTCACTAGCTGAGTTTAGTTCACTGTCAGTTTCACTGGTCTTCAAATCAGCTAAATGACTCATCCTCACAGTATTGGCCACTGGGGCTGGGGTGCCCAATATGTGGTACAAGCCACTCACTCCCCAGGGATGACCTGTGAACCCATGTAATTCTGTTCCTCTTCTGTGTCCCCTTCCAGGGGCGCAGGTAATGACCTGATTGCTTCTCTTCCCTTGCAGCCCAGATCTGTGTGGATCTTTCTTACAGCCTTGGCTGTATGAGTCTTTCTGCCAGTGTCCAGGTTGTTTTCAGTAAGAATTGTAGATGTATTTTCGATGTGTATATGGGGGGAGGTGAGCTCCACATCCTTCTACTCTGCCATCTTGATCTCCTCCCCTGATACTGTTTAAAATAGTATAGTTCATAAAGGAAAGTAAATCTAAAGTTGTTTTTACAAAGCAAACACAGGGAACACAAACCCAAAATTCAAGGCAAGAAAATACCAAAAAGGAAAACTAAAGGCAAATGGTACTTATGAATATCTATGCAAAATAGCCATGATTTTCTTATATTGTTACTAAAAGTGTAAATTACTACCATTTATTAGAAAACAAATGATCAAAATTTGGTTCATTCAGAATTTTTGAACTATTGATTACATCAATTAAGCTTCTAGATATTTTCCTAAATGTCATACTATTTCAAAATGTTAAGGAAGTTCAGTTTAGCATTGTTTGTAGTTGAAACACAAACAACTAGAAATAACCTAATAACCACCAGTTGTGAAAATTACATAAATACATCTCATTCATAGAAGGACATGACATTCTCCTGCTAAAATAAATTAGGTAAATCTATAAGCCCTTGTGTGGGCAGTGTTCAATATGCATTCGTCCAAAGGAAAACTGCTTTTACTGGATCAGGACTGAGCTCTAAGTTTATCAGTCTAAGGGTATGTATTTTCTGTGAGCCACATGCAAAAGAAAAGATGACAGAAATTTTCTTTTGACCCTACTCTACCCTATTCTCTCCTCTCCTGTCTATCTTGAGAAGCAGTGAGACTTCCACATAAGGCAGCTGGCAGTGGGCAAAGAAATGCTGAGGAGAACAGAAGTCATCTCAAGTTACCAGTTAGAGTTGAGACACATTAGTTCATATCAAGAATCTAAAGGCTAGAGAGTTTTTAAAGGAGAAAGAATGTCAAAAATATACCAAACTCGGGGGACAATGATCCTTGATAGTAGGCATATTTCCTACCCTGCTTCATCCTCCAGAATCAAATTACACAAGTTTCAAAGTGGAGGAGGCAGAGAAGACAGAGGAAACAGAATTCTCACTATTCCAACTATAGTCTTCCTGTTCATAACAGTTACAAGCTAAGGGAAGGAATAAGATTAACATATCATATTCATATTTGATAATTATACAAAACTAGATATTCTGATTACTGGCCTGTTTTTTCATTTAAATGATTATAGTAATTTTTAATTCCTAAGAGTAACTAAAATTCAATGTGATCAAATCTTCATCCTGAGAGTAGGAAGAAAAAAATAAAACTAATTCACAGAATATAAATTCTAAGTGACTATAAGAACAAAAGTAACATTTGTCATAATGATGGCCTTGGTTATTGCTTGATGGAAATATAATTTACATACATATGTGTGAATAAATACACAACAGTATATGTCAATAGATATGGTGGAATTATATCTGTCATCATTTATCCCTTGGCCTGTGTTAATGTTAACTTTTTTTTAATTTTTATTCTTTGTGGTACGCGGGCCTCTCACTGTTGTGGCCTCTCCCATTGCGGAGCACAGGCTCCGGACGCGCAGGCTCAGTGGCCATGGCTCACGGGCCCAGCCGCTCCGCGGCATGTGGGATCATCCCAGACCGGGGCACGAACCCGTGTCCCCTGCATCGGCAGGCGGACTCTCAACCACTGTGCCACCAGGGAAGCCCTAATGTTAACTTTTAGAAGAATAAATATCTCCAGGGATTTGCATAGGCAGCAGCAGTATGAAAGCTGAAGGGTTAAAGCTTGTAATTTTTCTCTATATAACTATAAACCCTTTAATTTTTGTACTTTTTCACTGTGTCCTGTATGTCTCTTACACTCTTTTTAGTATTGTGTATTATTTCTTAATAATGATAATGCCTCTATCTACAAACTTACTTTTTTCATCCCTAATACATTCTTGCAATTTATTTATATATTTTAGCAATCTATTGCCTATTTAAATTAAATTTTTGAAAATGGATTACCCTCATAGTTTTCCTTTGATGTATTTAGTCTGTTTCACTCACTTATTCTTGAAAAATATTGTTTATGTCTAATCTTAATTTTATACAAATATTAGGTAGATGAAATATCAAGAAATTTTATTATTTTGGTTTTATTTTCCTCTTTCCTATGTAAATTCTATTAGTTTAAATATGAGTTAAATTTACTCATTTTAACTTACTATCATAATACTGTAACAGTTGATAAGATAAAGCTCCTTATCACAAATATACATTCTGCCGGTGTTAGAATGTCTGTTTTCTCAGTTAAACTTATCTCTTTCATGGTCTAAACAGCTTTACTATACCAAACATTTGACTCCTATTAATGACTCTGTAGGAAAAGAGCTCTTAGCCATTAATGATATTGTTAGTTATCAGGAAATATATTAATAATTGGGAGGAAATGCTTCTATAGATTCAAGTTGTTAATATTATTTAAAAAACTGAAATGTTGAAATCAAACATTTAATCAAACATTTAATCAAAATGTTAATGAAATAATAAGTAAAATAAATACTTCTTATTAATCAAAGAGTAAGCAAACACATATTCAATAATTAATTTACAAATAGATTATCAACCTAAATGATCTCTAATCGCTGGCTTAGCAGGGATTGACCTGTGCCTTATGCCATCCAATAAGGATGCGCTCATGTAGGGCCTTTCCAGCACAACATTCATTGATTACAGATTCTCTCTGTTTTGCTTCACTATATGCTGGCCAACACTTGCAGAATGCTCTTGCCATTGTGTGATCTGAATAAAGGTGCTGAGTGACAGCAATACCCAAGCCACCTACAAAGGATGGAATTATATTAGTAGCTCTATAGTTTATAGTGGAAATGTACATTAGTAAATTATCAAAAAGAGGGAAGTTTAATAAAATCAATGAAACACAACCATATGTATTAGATTGTCATTTTATTACATTATGTTAATATTAGAATGATAGCTTAAGAATATTTCTGTCATTTAAAAAGAAATATAGTTCACTTCAAAGCCCAATTCAAAATTAGAGAACTAATATTATCATTACTTTAAGAAAATACTCTTCTTTTGGATAATAAAATTTAATAATAATTATCATTTGCCTGTATCCTTTATTGTTGTGAATTCAGGTAGTACTAATGGCTTTTAGAATGAATGAGCCCTAACAAGGGATTTGAATGGTAATATAATTAGCGAGGCAAAGAAAAGTCTTTTCAGTTTAGAATGGTGTAAAATGCTGTCAAGCTGATTCATGGAGTAATATTAGAATAAGGCTCTGTTCCAAACTGACAAAGGTCTGTATTGTAACAAACCCAACTAGGTTACTGTGCTCATTCGAGCACATTATTTGCAACTTGATGTGATAATCTGAGGAGTACAATTGGGAGCATTTGTGAAAGGAACAAATAATATGGATCAAAAATGCCAATTTACTTCTGTATATGTACTTTGATCATAAAGCAAAAACTTGGTAGGGAGAAAGATAACCATGGCCAGAATGATTAGATATATGAATAAATTAGACTTACATCTTTCAAAACAATACTTATATCTACAAATTTCATTCATATATATCCATATATTATCTTGTACCCATTTAATCAGTAAATCATCAAACAGAGCACTTACTGTGTGTTAGGAAATCTGTTTGGGAATTTAAGATGCATAATTGATCTGTTTCTTCAAGAATTTTATTTTCAGTATGTGTCTTTCTATGGTATAAAACAGAACTTTCCACATAGCCCTAGTCACAAAGTATCAGTTTGCTCGCTGAACAAATTCTGTTCTCAGTATTTATAGTTCAGACGGTATTGTGGACCTCCACCAGTTTTAGCCGTGGGACTTAATTTTCAAGTGCATAACTATGTTCTGTCAAATAAATTTTAAATATATAACAAAAGAGTTAAAGCAGGGGAAGTTCACTTTAGAGACAGATGTTAAGGACTATATGATTTGTATTTCTTTTACTTGAGCATTCTTCAAGTTCCACCTGCGAATACCTATAAGGCAAATAAAGATTATCACTATTTATATATAACATCAGTTATATAAATTAAAACAGGGCAGAGTAAAGACCATCAAGGCCAGTATCCTTAACAATATTTATGTAAAGCTATTAGGCCACTGACAAAACAATTAGAGAAATAGATAAAACCTATCTTTAATAACTTCACTGACCAATTTGTACATAAACATATATACATTTCTACACATTACTATAGGTATATTTTAAATATTAAACTATAATTAAAATCTATAGAAAACATTTGAGGTTACATTTATTACAAAATTAGTTGCTTGTTGAAGTTGACTTCCACAGCCAGTTTGTAGTGAAACTAAAAGACGTTTTTGCAAAATATAAAATCCCTAAACAAAATTTTAAAAAGATTTTACTACCAGTATGTTTAAGGAAATAGAATAAAATGATCACATATCATGTTAAAAATTAATGCACTTCTTAAAAAAAAAACAGGAACTGTTATCACACCTAAGTGTGAATAAGTATATGCCAATAAATTGCTTCACTGAGCCAGATTTCTCATGCTCAACACTGATGTATAGGCATAAACATTTGTTGAACCAGCTTGCATTGTATGCAAGTGTTTCATCACCAAAAGACTGAAGATTTTCAGGTATGAAAAATAAGTGTGACAGTCAATGAAATTTTAGGGATATCAGCTAATATACTGTAATTTTATAAAACATTAAGATAAGAATAATGCATAAATAATCAGTTTTTCTGATAATGCTCTATTAAAATATTTTCATAATTTTAATAATATTCCTAAATTAATATATTTAATACATTAAATGAGTAGGAAATATTTAAATATACACATACACACATATATACAAAAACAGCTTTCTTTATCAATTTTTTTTATTGAAGTAGAGTTGATTTACAATGTTAATTTCTGCTGTACAGCAAAGTAATTCAGTTATACATATACATGTATATATATATACACACATATGTATACATATATATACATTATTTTTTTAATATTCTTTCCTATTATGGTTTATCATAAGATATTGAATATAGTTCTCTGTGCTATACAGTAGGACCTTGTTGTTTATCCATTCTATATATAATAGCTTACATCTGCTAACCCCAGCCTCCCACTTCATCCCTCCCCAATCCCCTCCCCCTTGGCAACCACCAGTCTGTTCTCTATGTCCATGATTCTGTTTCTGTTTCACAGATAGGTTTATTTGTGTCATATTTTAGATTCCAAATTTAAGTAATATCATATGGTATTTGTCTTTCTCTTTCTGACTAACTTCACTTAGTATGATAGTCTCTAGTTGTATTCATGTTCCTGAAAATGGCATTATTTCATTCTTTTTTATGCCTGAGTTGTATTTCATTGTATGTATGTACCACATCTTCTTTATCCATTCATCTATCGATGGACATTTACGTTGCTTCCATGTCTTGGCTGTTGTAAATAGTGCTGCTGTGAACACAAAGGTGCACATATCTTTTTGAATTATAGTTTTGTTTGAATATATGCCCAGGAGTGGGATTGCTGGATCATATGGTAATTCTACTTTTAGTTTTCTGAGAAAACTCCATACTGTTTTCCACAGTGGCTGCACCAAATTGCATTCTCACCTACAGTGTAGGAGGGTTCCCTTTTCTCCACAACCTGTCCAGCATTTGTTATTTGTAGAAATTTTATTGATAGTCATTCAGACTGGTGTGAGGTGGTACCTCGTTGTAGTTTTTATTTGCATTTCTCTAATAATTAGCACCATTGAGCATCTTTTCATGTGCCTGTTGGCAATCTGTATGCATCCTTTGGAGAAATGTCTATTTAGGTCTTCTGCCTATTTTTCAGTTGGATTGTTTATTTTTTTTGATATTGAGTTTTGTGAACTCTTTGTATATTTTGGAAATTAAGCCCTTGTCAGTTGCATGGTTTGCAAATATTTTCTCCCATTTTGTAGGTTGTCTTTTCATTTTGTTTATGGTTTCCTTTGCTGTACCAAAGCTAGTAAGTTTGATTAGGTCCCATTTGTTTATTTTTGCTTTTATTTCTATTGCCTTGGGAAACTGACCAAAGAAAACATCAGTATGCTTTATGTCAGAGAATGTTTTGCCTATGATCTCTTCTCAGAGTTTTATGGTTTCATGTCTTATGTTTAAGTCCTTAAGTCATTCCGAGTTTATTTTTGTGTATGGTGAGAGGGTGTGTTCTAATTTCATTGATTTACATGCAGCTGTCCAACTTTCCCAGCACAACTTGCTGAAGAGACTATCTTTTTCCCATCGTATGCTTGCCTCCTGTTTCAAAGATTAATTGATCGTAGGTGTGTGGATTTATTTCTGGTCTCTCTATTCTGTTCTATTGATCCATATACCTTTCTTTGTGCCAATACCACACTGTTTCAATTACTGTAGCTTTGTAGTATTGTCTGAAGTCTGGGAGGGTTATACCTCCTGCTTTGTTCTTTTTCTTCAGGATTGCTTTGGAAGATCTGGGTCTTTTCTGGTTCCATACGAATTTTAGGATTATTTGTTCTAGTTCTGTGAAAAATGTCATGAGTAACTTGATAGGCAGCACATTAAATCTGCAGATTTCTTTGGGTATTATGGCTATTTTAACAATATTAATTCTTTGAATCCAAGAGCATGGGATATCTTTCCATTTCTTTGAATCATCTTCACTTTATTAATATTTTATAGTTCTCAGCATATAAGTCTTTCATCTCCTTGGTCAGGTTTACTCCTAAGTATTTTATTTTGTGGGGGTGAGTTTTTAAAAGATATTGTTTTGTTTTGTTTTGTTTTTTACATTTCCTTTCTGATATTTTATTGGTGGTGTAAAGAAATGCAACCAATTTCTGCCTGTTAATCTTGTATCCTGATACCTTGCTGTATTCATTTATCAGTTCTGGTAGTTTTTGTGTGGAGTCTTTAGGGTTTCCTATATATAGTATCATATCATCTGCATATAATGACAATTTTACCTCTTCCCTTCTCATTTGGATACATTTTATTTCTTTTTCTTGTCTGATTGCTGTGGCTAGGACTTCCAGTACTGTGTTGAATAGAAGATTTGAGAGTGTCTTGATCCAGATTTTATCAGGAAAGCTTTCAGCTTTTCACCATTGAGTATTATATTGTCTGTGGGTTTTTCATAAATAGCTTTTAATATATTGAGATATATTACCTCTATACCCACTTTGGTAAGTTTTTATTGTAATGGATGTTGAATTTTGTCAGATGCTTTTTCTACATGTATTGAGATGATCATGTTGTTTTTGCCTTTTGTTTATGTGGTGTATCACATTGATTGATTTGCATATGTTGAAACCTCCTTGTGAACTTGGGATGAATCCCACTTGGTCTTGGTGTATGATATTTTTTATGAAAACACTACTTTGAAAACACACTATGAAAACAAAAACCTATAATTGTTTTTGAATAGTTTTATTGCCTTGCACTGCCTTCAGTTTCAGTATAATATAATTCTGAAGTTACAAATATGGACATTTATATTTATGTGGACATTTAGTATGTTAGTACTAAAACTAAATATATAATATGATCCTGTGAGCAGGATCCCACAGGAATGGAATTCCCTTTGAAAATTCAGTTCAAAAAGCATTTTATAAAACCTTCAAATTTCATTTAAAATTTTAGCTACATTAACAAACACACACACAGACATATACACATCCTCTAAACAATTATCTCTGTGATACAGTGAGAATAATTTCCCTTCATTGTTTAATTGTACATTGCACTTGGCCTGCAGTGTGAGCCAAAATGGATATTGACAGTGATGCATTCAAGGGAAGCATGCACTATGTTTATCGTCTTATTTTTAAATGTATAATCATTTTAAGATAGTTTCTGATTCAGATTTTATTTTTTAAAATTTTAGAATAATAGTGATTTAAGGGATATCAGTTTTATAGAAAATGTAGCATAGAACTTCATTTCTTAAGAGTGCATAACTTAATACCATAGAACAAATAAAGATAGAAAAATATGTAGCACGTGTGTACTAGGCATTGTACCAGATTCTCTTATTCACATACAAAAGCTAATTGCATTCTGTGATGTAGGTGATATTTTCCTTAACTTATATATGAACAAATCATTTCTCAGAGCTTTAAGGAACTTTTCCAATATTATACAACTAATAAATTGGTCTGAATGAGCATATTTGGCTTTCCACAACACCTTGTGCCCAAGAGAACACATATTGTCAAAATGTATGTACAGTATTCTTGGTACATAATCCCATAGGCAGTATGGTGCAAGTAAATAGGCACATATAAATGTAAGCAGGTCTCTATACAGACACACACTTTTGCTTACATTTTAATCTAATATTTCTTTAAAAAATGACTTTTTTCAATTAAAGAAATAAAAATGTTCTGTATACATCATGCTATCCTATAATATGAATCTTTCAACTAATATGTTCTTTATGGTCAGTAATGCTTATTCTGACTGATTATGTGTATAAATTTAATACATACTTACTGAGTCTATACATGATGTAATATAACAGGCATAAATTGTGGAGAAAGGCTAAAGTGGATCTGCATCCTACCATTGGATGACTTTCAGTAAATCACCTAGTCTCACTTATACTAATGATAATTACTTATAAAATGGAGATAATAATATATAACTTTACATGTGAGTAGGCATTACCTATTATATTATAGACTACAGGTGTCTCATGAATGTTACTATCATCTTTATCATCATCATCACCATCACCATCATAATTATCAACACTAGTCATCATTATTGATCAAAATATTAGAGTAAAATTTACAGTGGTAGATGGGATTTATTTTATGGCCTGACATATCCTTATTTCTAGATCCCTGTAAGGGATGTGTAGTCTCCTGAGGGACCTAGCAATTCTAGAATTAAATGAGACAGACTTTGTTTTTGTCATATTTTCATGATGACAATTATTAAATCTCATGCTTGATAGTATATTTGTGTTTTATTAAGTAATATTAACTTTCTTAATTTATCTTCATAATAGCATGTGAATTTTATAGGAGCAAGTCTTCTAAACATTTTATATGGGGTGAACTGAGGTTCATATGCATGAAATTTCCACTTAGTTCTGTTACTAGAAATCAGGAGCTAGGTGTTCCTCTTAAGTATTTGTGTTAACATCACCAGCCAACACATGATCTAACAATATTCTTCTCTCTTTATATTGTTCAGAGGTTACAAGTAAATTTTAATTACACTGATAGTGAATCATTATTTATTTCTTTTATGATCTGCATATGGTACCTACACTAAGACACATGTAGCACATGGGTGGAGTGGATCTTAGTTTACCTTAACTTTGTAGGAAGAATGGCCTTCCCCAGGCCTGAATGACTGGCACAAAATGTGTCTTGGCTCTGGAATTCAATTGCTTATCTTTTCCTTCTCTGTCTTTGAGACTCTGAAAATAAATGTCTCCACAGATTATCTCTTTGGTTTCATTAATTTTTAGATCAAAAATATTTTAGATTCAAATGTTTTTATTCATGCAGCCCCATCAGTAAAACATTTTGGCATGCATCCCAATATATGTAAATGTATTTATCGACATAGTCTTGTATAAACACTCTTGTGATATATTATGTATTTAAAGTATGTTTAACTTGAGAGAAACACATATTAATGACATTCTATGATTTACTTATTGGACACCAACAATTAGTCTTCGTGTTTTCTAGGATTCACATTATTTTTCCATTGGAGACCATCTTAAATGCAGAAAAGAGTAGGTTCATTGCAATGTACTATTCTTACTGTCTGATGCTTGATGAGTTCCTATAGTTGTGCAATTATATGAAGCATTGAAGAGCAGGATTTGATTTCAGTCAAAGTCGTTAAAGATGGTCTAAAGACACCAATCCTAATGATGCTACTTTCCAATTTGCTGAAATTAATAATAGTTTATGTTCTTATTATTTTACTTTTCAAAAGCAGAAATCAATAGTTTACGCATGGATGAGTAAACAATACTAGATTATTCAGTTCATAATTCTATTGACAGGCTTTGAAATACTTATTTTCTTCATACCCTATTATATACACATATGCTAGAGACCCTGTAGTGATTTCATATTTATTGAGCTTTTGAGCTCCCTGCTAGAATAGTGCTTTCTAAAGCATTCTTATATAATAGCTGCTTATTCAGTCACTAAAATTATCCAGAACACTTGAAAATATCCTTGATTTTCAGTTAAGAGGCAAAATAAATTGTCAGATATCCATGGAATCTGTAGTGGGTAACACTGAATACAAAAAGTTTTCTGAGTGCTTCCTCAAATATTATTTCCTAACACAATATTGAGGGCGGGATTTTTGCTTTTTATTTTTTCTACTTACTATATGAGAGCTAATTATTCCAATTGTTGTGCATCTTTTACTATCATTGGTACTCTGGGTCATAGTTAGGTGTAATTGTACATTCATGTAGTCCACGGTTTTTCCTTACGAGGAAGGGCATCCCTCTCAGTTGAGCATTTCAGCATATGTTCTGAGTGCTACTTAGACAACTGCCCTGGCAATGTGGTCACTCAGATACGCTGCTGAACATGTAAGTGGTATTCTTCTTTCCCATGAGATTAACTCAATATTTTACTTTTTATTTTGTTAAAAAATCCGTATTCTCATAAGACAGCTGATTAATACTCAATAATTTCTAAAGTAACTGATAATGATTTATTAGTTAAGTTTGCATAGGTACAGGGATAACTTTATACAAAACCCTCTAAGCATAAATTCCCTTTTCCGTAAATTGTGGAACATGATAATGCCTACCTTGTAATGTTCTTTTGAAAATTAATTGAAATAGGATGAATCTAGGCAAATAATATTGACTTAAATTATGGTAGCTCCATACTGATTTTTCTTTCCATGGATATTTATTGAGCATATAAATAAATATAACCATATTAAGAATTAAAGTGTACATTTTGTTTCTATTAACTAGAACTTTTTTTCCTGGTAGTATGTGTACACTCAAGCTTGTTGTACTATAATATGATCAAAATATAAGATGTAAATGTATTCAGCTCAGTATTTTATCATTATTTATGTATCATTTTCTTTAAGATAAACCTTTAAGATATTTTCTCTAAGTGGTTGCTATTATAAAATAGTCTTCATCATTTTTACCTAATAAATATTTCAAGGTAATTTTGTGTGTGTGTTAAAATATATCCATTATATTTTTGGAGGTATCTCATTACATTGAGCAGAATAATCATAATTTATTTGTAATAAATAATTATCTTTATAGTTTTTTACTTAGCCACACAAAATAAATTTTCTGTGAACCTAAAATGAGTTGAGACTAATATTTTAGTAAATGTTTAAGTTGAACTAACAGAGCTGAGAGTAACAAGATTAGTCAACACTTCTTTGCTGATGAGTTGGTTAGATCACTTTGATTGAATGTGATGGAAACTCTTCCTGACTCGGCGTATACAGAGTGGACACATTCTGATAAATACACTGAGTGCCTCTTTCATGACCAGGGAATCAGTAGTCCTCAACATCAATCAGAACTATGTCTCTAAGACTATAAAGATCCTATCTCCTTTGTCGTCTTCTCTCTATATATTGACTATATTCTTGGGTTTAGCAGAATGGTTTTCTCCACATGAGAGAAAACAGGTTCACTAATTACCCCTGAATTTTCTGTCTCAGAGATTCATTCACCTAGTGATAGCTACTTTTTTCTTTCAAAATTCTCATTACAGATTCATTTGAGAAGGAAACATCAACCAAGAATGAGTTCAGTGTCTATACAAGACCAATAGGGGGTAGGATCAAAATGCTGTTCTTATAATAGCTATGCTGGTTGGCAGGATCAGTGCCAGGAAAAGAAAGTACTTAGATAATAAACTTCACTATGTTAGCCTTTGGAAGAAGAACTGGCCTCAGGTGACGAAGCCCAATGACCATATAATTACTAAATATGCAGATACAGATAGCAACTATACAATTAACTGAGTGAAATCACATATTCTTTAAGGCAAATCAATTAAAGAACAGATTATAAGGGTTTTACTTTCAGAAAAATAAACATGAACCATTAAGATAGACCTCTTAATTCAAGTTCAAAGATAACAAAACTTTTTGTAAGGTGGCTTTCTCAGTTCTGATAATGACACTCTTCTTGTCTTTGTGTAATAAAGAAGTAGAACTCTGAAAACTACATTTTACAGATGGACTTGCTTCTCATGTTCAAGATGTGACCTACTGACCAGTAATTCTACCAAGAAGAAAAAGGTGACGGGCAATTGGAAGAAAGATATAAACAAGTTTTTAAGCATAATAGAGAAGGCATTGGATTGTTCTGGAGCACCTCTGTTTGATTCTGTAGTTTCTAGTCCTATAGTCTTAGAGTTGAGTGGCAGGAGCTTGTGGAATGAAATTTTCACCAGAAATTCTGGGGAAGGGTTGGCTGTTTTTCCATGTTGCTGTTGTTCCTAACCTTAACCATAATCATACAATGAGTCTGTAGTAGTAAATTCTGATTCCATGACCACCTCCAAAACGTCAATAAACTACCATATATAATACATCAGCTACAGTAATTATTAGTCAAAAGAGAGAAGAAAATCTTGGAAGCGTAGAGTAATAAATAATCCTGTAGCTTGAGTTTCAGCGTATAGGCTAGAGATCAGTTGATCTAAGCCATGCTCACGTTCATTTGGCTTTCATCCTCCTCTGAAGATCAACTGGCTAGCCTATGTATATTATTCTTATGGTGATAATAGATGCTTAAGAAACACAAGTGAAAATATGGAAGTGCTCTTGAGGGCTTGGCTTATAACTGGCATGCCATCATTTTTGTTGTGTCCTATTGATCATATCATCATATGACCAAACTCAAAGTCAAGAAATGGGAAAATATACTAGCGATTTAATGAAAGGACACACAGTTATACAACCAAGGGCTAGAATACAGGGAGGAATGAATAATTTGGTCCAACAGTATAGTTGAACTGCCTAATATTTTATAAATGCCTAATATTTTTAAATAAGTGACTAATATTTATGTAAGTTTTCTTGTGGTAAAGAAGCCTGAATTCTGAAAAGTATAATTTCCGAACTACCTTAATTTAATAAATGTTTAAACTGCCCATTTAATAAATGTTTTTGCAACATTTTTTGTAATATAAATTAAAGCACAATTGTTAAAATTTAGCGATAACCCTAAACAAATAGAAATACAATAGTAATTTTTATAAACCACCCAAGAGGAAAACCATCAAGAGAAAATTTAATTAACCAAGCACAAGAAAGAAATGGAAAACAAATAGAGATGAAGCATGGTAAATAATTAGCCTGAAGTAAGATAGCAGAAGTGTATCTAAGCATATTGGACATTTTGATCAATGAAAACTACTGAGAAACACTTACTGTAAGTAAGATAATCAGAATGGATATGCTACTGTAAAGGGACATAGTTAAAATGACACGTGGATATAGCAAATATAGTAGGGAAAAGCATTCAACCAAAGAAAGAAAAACTATTATAATTACAGACAAAATATAATTGAAGATAAAATATTAATAGGAATAAATATAAGCAATTAATGTTTTTAAAGAAATTAATGATAAAAATTTAACACTTTGGACCATGTGATTTTGTAAATATAAACAGCAAACTGACAAATACAAATTTCTGTTAGTCATAACAACATCTTTCAAACTACCCTAAGTTTCAAGCAGTAGAAATGTGTAAATCTATAGAAGATTTGAACAACCAATGATAAAATTTCATCTAGTTGATACATAAGAAACTTTGTACTCCCTCAAAAAATAAATAATATTTTCAACAAAATTTTAATATTTTAATTATGACTATACCCTAGGTCATAAAGTTTCTCAACCAGTTGAAAAATAATAATGTTCTCAGAAATCAGTAGTGAAATGATAGGCAAACCCTTTATTTTTTAAAAAATGCACTTTTATAAATAAGAGCTAATGGGAAAATTACAGTTGTAATAATAAAAATAATTTAAACAAAACAGTCAAATATGTTGTAAGGTTGAGAACTCACATAATAATCATGAAACCAGATTTTCTAATTATTTAGGAAAAGATGATTATTAGGTTCCCTTAATATAAAAATATATCTCTCACTTTGCACTCATAAATAGTTAACAGTTAATTAGAATATTATTATTTAACTGATACATTAGAAACTTACTTTATGAATATTAGATATTTTGTGAAGCTAAGTCGACTTATTATATACTTATAGTTGACTTATATATTTACTTACAGTTAACTTATATTAGTTTCAGGTGTACAGCATAGTGATTTTATATTTTTATACATTACACATCATACAAAGTTATAAAAGCTTGACTGTGTTTCCTGTGCTGTACATTACATCCCCGTGACTTTTTTATTTTGTAACTACTAGTTTGTACTCTTAATTCCCTTCATCTATTTCACCCCTCCCTCCACCCCTCTCCCCTTTGGCAACCACTAGTTTGTTCTGTGTATTTGAGTCTCTTTCTGTTTTGTTATATTTGTTTGTTTTACATTCTACATATAAGAAAATATACTTTGTAGTTATTGACTGATTATTTCTAATAGTCATTTCAAGTAAAAACATAGCTTCTCTTTACATATCAAATTAGTTTCTGACTTCGTTAGGTGATTTCCAGTGAAAAACAATGCACATTCAAAAGAAGGAATTTGTTTTCATAATATAACTAATAATTCAGAAATAAAAGCAATAAAATTATCCGTCTGGGGCTTCCCTGGTGGCACAGTGGTTGAGAGTCCGCCTGCCGATGCAGGGAACACGGGTTCGTGCCCCGGTCCGGGAAGATCCCACATGCCATGGAGCGGCTGGGCCCGTGAGCCATGGCCGCTGAGCCTGCGCGTCTGGAGCCGTGCTCCGCAACGGGAGAGGCCACAGCAGTGAGAGACCTGTGTACCGCAAAAACAAACAAACAAACAAACAAAAACAAACAAAAAAATTATCCCTCTGAAGCTTCTGCCAAAGTGATATATCCATCATGGAGGAATTGACTGAATTGACTGAATATAAATAATAAAGGTTAAAAGCATCAGTTCCTTATAAGAGATAAACTGAACAAACAAACTCAACAACTTTTCTTTGATCCATCAGTAAATTGAAGTCACAGAACCAACCACTACCCTAAAACTGGAGAGGCAGGCAAATACAGAGAAGACAAATCAGCTTACCTGAAGTAGAATACACTGCAGCCAGTAACTGGAAGGAACAATTAAATGGTATCTTGGCTAAATTGCTGGAGGATAAGTGTGGACAGACTTGAGAGTTAATAACTCCTGGATGCCTATTCTAAGGGAGGCCACCATACTTTCATGGGTTTTATCTCCAGGAGCTCCACCAGCTTTTCACAATCAAGATTAGAGAAAAATTCTCTCTTTGGCCAGGGGAATGGAAACAGGGACAATTTTGAATTATGTCCAGGGGAAAAAATGCTGTTTTGAAATATTCCTAGAAGAAAAATAATCATCTTTAAGTAATCTCAGAGAATTCTCCACAACAAAGTCCTACTCAGCAAGATTCCAAAAAGACATCATGGGCCTTAATTGGATTTGGGAGTAGAAAATTACATAACCCATCTCAATCTATCCTTTGTGTCTCATTCAAGAAGAGTAGGGAAAAAAATTTATCACCACATCAACAGGGGTCCTGTTTAATAACAGTGGACTATAGCTACAAGGGACACCAAACAGAATAAATAACCAAAAAGTCTACACCTAGAGCTATCATACTCAAATTGCAAAAAAACCATAGAGAGAAAATCTTAAAAGAAGCCAAGTGTTTATGTGGGGGGTGGGCTTACTTATAGTGTAGCAAGGTTAAGAATTATATCAGGCTTCTTTTCACAAACCATGTAAGCAAGATGAGAATTGAATGAAATATTTAAAATGTTGAACAAAAATTAAAAGTAAACAAGCAAAAACATCAACTTTGAATTCTGTATCCAGCAAAATTTTCTTTCAAAAGTGAAGGGGAAATACTTTCTCAGATAAACCAAATTGACAGTTTGAGAAGCATTGGTCTCAACTAAAACTGAAGTGGAAAAGACTGTCCCATGGATGCCAGTCAGCCCTGACTATATAAATGGTAGTACCTGAGACTCAGACAGCAAGTGCTATTGAAGACAGCATATCCTATCATATCATTTGCAAAGAGTGAGAGTTTTATTTTCCCTCTTCCTTTTTGTTCAAATAGCTCTTGCTTCTCTTTGTTGTCTAAATGTGCTAAAGAGAGAGAGAAAAAAAAAAGAATCTGGTGATATTGTTGTTTTCACCTTATAATTATCTAAAGATTATAAATGCTTCAACATACTGTCTCATTAATACAGAGATAAAATAATGTTCCTTTAGAGACAGAACTGGGAAATAGTCAATACATTCATAACCATACGTTTCTGTGGAATATCCAAATTCATTCTTTTTGTTTTTTGAGATTATTTTCAGATGATCAGATGTACTTATCTCAAAAGAATGAAGTAAATTATTTCAATTTATATGGTACTTAAGAATAATTTTGGGTACCTGCATTACTGTCTGTGACAGTAATTGCTTTAATTAAACTGTTTCTCCTGGCATTTTATATTAACATAATATATTTCATTATGAATAGTATTCTAGAGTTTTAGAGGTTTGCAGTACCTACCAGTGTGTAGTGCATGTGTTTCTGTGTTTTGAGTTTATTTCTTGAAAAGTCTCCAGTCAACTTTCTCATCAACATCAATATGATGCATTTAATATAAGCAGAATGAGCAACTTGAGGTAGATTAAGTACTATATGTCATAAAAATCACAAAATGCAATATTAATCTGATTCACTGAGTGAATATAGAAAATTATGTTTTTATTAAAGTCATTACTCTTGTTAATGACTTATTGAACATCCAAGGTGCCCAATGAATGCATGATAAACTTGGTCCTAGTAGTCACTTTGTTTTATGTTTAACAGTTTCATTGAGTATCACCTCTTTGATGACACAAAATAATTATTTTTTACCCAAAGTGGCATTTGTGATATTGTAGGGATGATGTTTATTATACTAAAAGTTATAAAAATAGGCTTATTATATTGATTTTAACAGGAAACCATATTTTTTTTTTTTTTTTTTTTTTTTTTTTTTTGGCGGTACGCGGGCTTCTCACTATTGTGGCCTCTCCCATTGCGGAGCACAGGCTCCGGACGCGCAGGCTCAGTGGTCATGGCTCACGGGCCCAGCCGCTCCGCGGCATGTGGGATCTTCCCGGACCGGGGCACGAACCCGTGTTTCCTACATCGGCAGGCGGACTCTCAACCACTGCGCCACCAGGGAAGCCCCAGCACCACTTGTTGAAGAGGCTGTCTTTTCTCCACTGTATATTCTTGCCTCCTGGTGTAGTCTTCACTTTTTTTCTTCTTTTTTTTGTTTTTTTTGTACTCGGGCCTGATTGAGCTTTTTGGATCTGTGGGTTTATGGATTTTATCAAATTTGGAAAATTCCTGGCAATTATATATACATGTATTTTTTTTTTCTGTATTCCCCTCTATTTCCTCTCCTTTGGAAACTCTAACTGCATGTATATTAGGCTGCTTGAGTTACCCCACATTTCACTGTCTTCATTTCTTTTTCCTCTGCCTTCTCTCCAGTAGTTTTTATTTTTATGCTTTCAATTTCAATAATCTTTCTCTGCATTTCATAATCTACTGTTAATTATATATAGAATATTTTAAATCAAATACATTGTATTTTTAATTTCTAAAAGTTCAAGATGGATCTTTTTATACTCTCAGGTCTCTTCTTAACATGTTCAATCTTTACCTTTTAACACTGTATAACACAGTAACTGTTTAGACATACCATCTGTGTAAATTCTGAGTCTGTTTATTTTGGTTGATTTTTTTCTTCTCATTCTGTATAATTTCCTACTTCTTTGTAAAATTTTCAATTGGATGCCAATTATTATAAGGTGTACCTTGTATGATTATTTTTATATGCCTAAAAATATTCTTGAGCATTTAATATAGTTCTGCAGAACCAAAGCAGCAGTCTTATTCTAAGGCTCATTTTCCTCATTCCCGAGGCAATACATTTCTCATTATTCTACCCCAAGAATTAATTGTGATTTTTAGATCCCCCATGAATTACAAGTTTTTTATTCATACCATTGGGGAAATAAACTATTCCTAGGACTGTGTGACCTCTGGCACTCTACACTTTGCTTCTTTTGGGTGGTCCTTTCACCAACTTTGAGTTGTAGGAACATGCATGAACTAATCAGTACTCAGCTGAAGACAAGGAGAATCCTCTGCAGGTCTACAGACCTCTCTCTCTCATCCTCTCTCTCTCTCTCTCTTTTTGGGTGTGTGTCTCTGGCACTCTCTCCATTGAATTACTCTGCCATTTGAATGCTAGTCTTCTTAGACTCTCAATCTACTCAAATCAGAGAGGTTTCCATAAACCACTGGGATTTGTCTTCACTGTGTTATAGACTAGAGACTCTTTCTATTCAGGAAACTGAGTAATTCTAAGACTCAACTCATTTGTTTCACTTCTCTCAAGGATCATTCTTTTGTGTCACCAAAGTTTTTCACGTATTTTATTTACTTTATCATTCATTTTGGGTTAGAGGGTAAGTCTGGTACCTGTTATTCCATTTTATCCAGAAGCAAAAGTCAGGTCAGTCATTTTTACTAGTACTTTTTAGTCTGCCTATTACACAGAGCTTATAGAAGAAATACTCCTCCTCTGTAAAAAAAAAAAAATCAGTTAAGTATCTTTTCTAGGTAAGCCAATATTAAGTTCCATTAGTGAACAACTTGCTTTGACTTTAATACTGTTATTATTCAGTTCACTCATCAATTTTATAATTTGTATAAATGTATATACAATATTCCTTTGATAACTGAAAAAATACATTTAGTAAGTATAAGTACTAAGAAATCTCATCTACTTATCTGTTATGGATAGTTAAGAAAAGTGGGGGAAAAGACCATACATACAAATGCATGCACATATAACCATATACATATTAAATACTAATATTTTTAAGAAAACTAACTTTGTATGTAATTTAATTAAATTATCTTTTCAAAGGAGACCTAGCATTTAATCTATTGATTTAAAAATGAGTATATCACATAGAGAACTCATTATGGAAATTATGATGGTATTTGTTTCTAAATAAAGTCTGAAGTATGATAATTCTATTTTATCAGTGTTAATTATAGAGCTATGTATTTTGTAAATATAAAAATTATTTTGAAGCAAGGTAATTTCTTCACATTTTAGTATTTTATTAAAAGAAGTACTTTATTTTTTCCTAACAAGCATATATATGATTTTATATATATATACATATAATTCAAAGTGGTGAAATTGAAAACTGCCACCAAATTTCCTCATTTTTTCTCTCAAATTTAGTGAGGACTTTCTAGCTTATTAATTTATAATTTAAAGAATCTAGGTATTTTATATATTTGTATGTTTACATATTTTATTGTAATTTTCTCAGGTTTCAGTAACATAAAATTACTTCCAGTGTATATATTTGTACATTATTTTGAGCATTTCTCTGTTTAGTATTCCAATTTATTTCCCTTGCAATTTGTCAACTCAGAAAATGAACTCCTCAATTCAATTTTAAACAAAATATTGATCAGTATTTTGGTCACTACTGGTAAATATTTTACAAAGAAAGCTCTTGTTTTATATTTGGTAAAATTTGCTCTGTGAAAGTGCTTTGGAAATGAAATTACTTTATGTACATTTTTTAAATGATATGATGTGTTATAACCAAGCATTTTAAAAGAAATAATATGTGACATTAGGCTGTCCTAAGAATAGTGTTCCAGTCCAACATATGAAAACATGGTAAATAAAGTTATTTTAAAAAATTATTAAGAACCATATAAACTAGTTAATTCTTCTTAAAAGAGCTCTATTTTAGTACCTACTACATTCTGAGTATTATATTTAAAGTACTAATAACATTGGCTGGGATTTTTAATATGCTGTTAATATCTTCACCAAGACATAGTAACTACTTAACTTTAATTGTAATCATGTCATATATCAAGATAATAGCTTCAGGTTATAATTGAAATAATATATAATTTTAATTTATATATGATATTTGGTATAATTATGTAATTATAATTTATTTTACACTGAAGTATATATAGTTCTTTCACTTGAAATTAATTCATTTTAGCTATCACATTAAAATGTTAAATCCTGTAAGTGATCTTTTAATTAAAGGTTAAATTATATTTCACTGGATATATTATCAGTCTAATGAGTTCTAAGGCAAACATACGCATTTTGTTAGAGAATAAAAAGAATTGATATTGTGAATTAAGTCATCCTCTTTCTTAAAAAAAGTATTTTGCATTATAACTTGCTTATCTTTTATTACCTAGTAAACACATATTAATAGTCATATATATAGATGTTTAATATACATTTGTATATTTTTAAATACAAATTATGTAGTTGTAAATGGGTAAATTTATTTTATATGTAAATATTAGCCTTTATATATAAAACTCTAAACTCTTTTTTTTATATTCTTTACTAACTCAAAAGTTCTTTTTAATAACATGAGATTAGCAAACAGAAAAGTATATCCTTTAACATCAAAATGGCATTGATTTCCATAAAAGATAATTAGGCAAGTATTGCTGAATTCCTTCCAAAATTTAACAATACAGAAATTATGGGTTTGATCTTGAAATTAATATAACTACTGGGAGTGTCAGAGAATGTCGTAAGGGAATCCTTTGTTTCTTGACCAATTTTTACTATACTCTAAATTTTGAAATTTGTTATTACTTGGAATTGCTTCACCTTAGAAATCATAAAATCTAACAAAAAAGTCACACATCTTAATTTTTTTTAAAGTTTTTTTGATGTGGACCATTTTTAAAGTCTTTATTGAATTTGTTACAATATTGCTTCTGTTTTCTGTTTTGGTTTTTTGGCCCCAAGTCATGTGGGATCTTAGCTCCCCAACCAGGGATTGAACAGTCACTCCCTGCATTGGAAGGTGAAGTTTTAACCACTGGACCTCCACGGAAGTCCCTACACATCTTAATTTTTGATCTAATTATTTCTGTTACACTCACTAGAATACATTTGTTAACTTTGACTAGAGCTCTTATGTAATGCCTTGTTCTGTTTGTCCTGTTTACCCAACAATATATCAGGGCCCTTCTCATTATTTATTTTAACTACTTTGTTGTTCTCAGTTTCAACCCTGCTGTCCCAACTCACCTTGTATTTTCCAGCATGCCAGTACCCCAACACTGGATTAATCTAATTGTTACTCAAACTACTTGAAAGGTGTGACACTATAAATCAGTGTTTGTCAACTCTTTTTAAAATCTCTCCTTCCCCAAGAAATGTTTGTAGACATTTTATTTCCTCTCTTGCCCATCTGTGTAACTATGTATTTGTTTTATATTATCTGTATATCTGTGCTTCATAAATAATCAAGAGAAAGATTTTTTTCATCCCCAAGAACTAATTTTGACTCTTTGGGTGTGATGTCATGCTCTTTGATAATGCACGCTACAGATAGAGTTTTGCCTATATTCAACTTTATGTAAATGGAATTAGGTAATATACACTTTTTTAGTTCCTTTCACTCATAATATTTGTCCTGTTTATATATTCTTTTATTAAGGTATAGTTGATTTACATTATTATATAATGTCAGTTATACAACACAGTGATTCAATGTTTTTATAGATAATACTCCATTTAAAATCATTAGAAAATAATGGCTATATTTCCCTCTGCTGAACAGTATATCCTTGTAGTTTATTCATTTTATATTGCCTCTTAATCCCCACCTTATCTTGCCCCTCCTTCTTTCCTTCTCCCCACTGGTAACCACTAGTTTGTTCTCTATGTCTGGGAGTCTGTTTCTATTTTGTTATATTCACTTTATTTTTTAGGTGAAAAATATATATATAGGTGAAAACACAGTATTTTTCTTTCTCTGTCTGACTTATTTCACTAAGCATAATACCCACCAGGTCCATCCATGTTGTTGAAAGTGGCAAAATTTCATTATTTTTTATGGCTGAGTAATATTCTGTTGTATATATTTACCACATCTTCTTTATCTATTCATCTGTTGATGGACACTTAAGCTTCTTCACGTATTGGCTATTGTAAGTAATGTTGTTATGAATATTAGGGTGCATGTATCTTTTCAAATGAATGTTTTTGTCTTCTTCGGATATATAGCCAGGAATGAAATTGCTGGATCATATGGTAGTTGTATTTTTAGGTTTTTTTTTTTTGAGGAACCTCCATACTGCTTTCTGTAGTGGCTGTACCAATTTATATTTTCATGAACAGTGTGCAGGGGTTCCGTTTTCTCCACAACTCACCAACATTTGTAGACTTTTTGATGATAGCCATTCTGACAGGTGTGTGGTGATATCTCATTGTGGTTTTGATTTACATTTCTCTGATGATTAGAGATGTTGAGCATCTTTTTATATGGCTGTTTGCCATCTGTATATCTTCTTTGGGAAAATGTCTGTTCATGTCTTCTCTCCATTTTTTAATTGGGTTATTAGCTTTTTAAATTTTGAGTTGTATGAGCTGTTTGCATATTTTGGATGTTAACCGCTATCCATCATATCCTTTGAAAATATTTTCTCTCATTCAGTAGGTTGTCATTTTGTTCTGTTGATGGTTTCCTTTGCTGTGCAAAATCTTTTAAATTTAGTTAGGTACCATTTGTTTATTTTTGATTTTGTTTTCTTTGCCTTAGGAGACAGATACAAAAAAATATTGTGAGGTTTTTAGGTCAAATCGTGTTCTGCCTACGTTTTTTTCTAGTTTTATGGTTTCCAGTTTTATATTTAGGTCTTTAATCCGTTTTGAGTTTATTTTTTATATGGTGTGACAAAATGTTCTAATTTCATTCTTTTATATGTCCAGTTTTCTCAGCACCACTTGTGAAGAGACTGTCTTTTCTCCATGATATATTCTTCCCTCCTTTGTTGTATCTTAATTGACCATAGGTGTGTGGGTTTATTTCTGGGCTGTCTGTTCTGTTTCATTGATCTATGTGTCTATTTTTGTTCCCTTACCATAGTATTTCAATTAGTGTAGCTTCATAGTATAGTCTGAAGTCAGGGAGCATGATACCTGCAGCTTTGTTCTTTTTTTTTCAAGATTGCTTTGCCTATTTTGTGTTTCATATGAATTTTAGAATTATTTGTTCTAGTTCTGTGAACAATGTCATGGGTATTTTGATAAGGATTGCATTAAATTTGTAGGTTGCTTTGAGTAGTATGGACATTTTCACAATATTAATTCTTCCAATCCAAGAGCATGGATTGTCTTTTCATTTCTTTGTATTATCTTTAATTTTCTTCATCAGTGTCTTACAGTTTTCAGAGTACAGGTCTTTCACCTCATTGGTTAAGGTTATTCCTAGGTATTTTATCCTTTTTGATGCATCTGTAAACGGGATTGTTTTCTTGAATTCTCTTTCTGATAGTTCATTATCAGGGTAAAGAAAAGCAGGAGATTTCTGTATATTAATCTTGTATCCTGCTAATTTACTGAATTCATTTATAAGTTATAATAGATTTTTCACAGAGATTTTAGGGTTTTCTATTTGTAGTATTTTGTCATCTGCAAATAGTGACAGTTTTACTTCTTCCCTTTCAATTTGGATGCCTTTTCTTTCTTTTTCTTGCCTAATTGTTGTGGCAATGACTTTCAGTACCACCTCAGATAGGAGTGGGAAGAGTAGGCGTCCTTGTCTTGTTCCTGACTTTAGAGGACAAACTTTTAGCTTTTTACCATTGGGTATGATGTTAGCTGTGGGTTTGTCGTAAATGGTCTTTATTATGTAGAGATACATTTCCTCTCTGCCAAATTTGTTGAGAGTTTTTTCATGAATGGATGATGAATTTTGTGGAATGCTTTGAACTCTTTATCTGGTAAATTATTTCTGTTTCATTAATTGTTTTTTCAGGGTTTTTCTCCTGTTCTTTTATTTGAAACAAATTTCTTTGACTTCTCATTTTGCTTAATTTTCTCTGTCTCTGTGAAATTAGGTGAAGCTGTTACTATGCCAGTCTTGAAGGTGTTTCCTTGTGTGGGAGCATCTCTGTACAGTCTGCATTCCTGTACAGTGTTTTTGGTGGGAGACCTGGATTTGACATGAACATAAGTCATATCTTCCCTCAGGGTGTTCTTGTAGTTATCACCTTGGTAGGAAGTGGGGCTGAAGATGGAGGTGCTAGAGTTAGAGCCAGGTGTGAACTGAGGCTTCACCTCGGCTCAGTGGCCAACACCACCCTGCTGGAAGTGGAGGTATGTAGCAAGTTGCTGGAGCACAAGCTCTACACTTTGTGGCCCAGCTGGTTCTGTTCCCTCTAGGTGTGTGTTTCCCCTGCTCCCAGCATTATCTCCCTCACCCTAGAGGGGCACAGTGCTGGGGCAGAAAGGGCTGGAGTGGGTACTCAGTGTGGGTCAGGGCACAGGCTTTGGTGGTCCAGCCCCAGTCAGAGTTCCAGATCCCTCTTGATTTGCTGCCTCCACAGTTGCCAGCGATGGCTGCCTTAGTCCCATTCATATGTCTTTCTTGGTTTAAGCAGGCCCATCCCTCACAACTGTGCACTCCCCTTGGGTGCTGCAGCCCTTGCCTTATTGTGGAGCTGCTCCATGGAGCAAGAGGGGAAACCAGCCAGAATCCCAAGCAGTTTCAGTCTGCTTCCTTTGACCTGTTACGGGTGTAAGCAAGATTGTGCACACTCTACACCAGAAGGGTCTAGGTTTCTTACAGCCCTCCTGTTAGTCCCACTGGTTTTCAGACTACTGAAGGGGACTCATCTTACAAGTGTTGGATCAGCCAGGGCAGGGGTGCCCAGCATGTGGATTGAACCACTTGCTCTCCAGGAAGGATATTTAAGCCCATGTAATCCCTTCCTCCAACTGTGTTCCCTCCCGGGGGCCCACGTCCAGACCTGACTGCTTCTCTCCTTTCCCTACCTGAGTTCATGTGGATCTTTCTTACAGCCTTAGTTCTAGAAGAATCTTTCTATTAGTTGCAAGTTTGTTTTCACTGAGAATTGCTCCACATATAGACATATTTTGGATACGTTCATTACAGGAAGTGAGCTCTGAATCCTCCTACTCTGCCACCTTGATCTCCCCTCTCTCATTCATAATATTTTATATCAGTTAATTCTAACATATAAAATCATTGGGATGATAATTATGTTATTTTGTTCCTGTTGACTATCACAACAGTACTTGCCTTAGAATAATTCTGTGCCAAACACACAGTCACACAATTTTTTCTCATATTTTACATTTTATAGTTATGTCTGTGATCCATTTTGGGTTAATTTTTAAGGTATGATTTTAAGCTAATATGATTTTTTTCATTTAGGTATTAAATTATTTAGTACCATTTTGGAAAAACTTATCCTTTTTCTATTGAATGGCTCTGTACCTTTTCAAAAAGTAACTGGCTTCTTTTATGTGGGTCTTTATATGGACTCCTTGTTAATTTATTGATTTATATATCTATACTTTCACTAAAATAACACAAATTACTTTCCATTACAGTAAATTTTAAAAACAGGTGATGTGAATTTTTCAACTTTGTACTTCTTATTAAGTTCCTTTTTTAACAATTAATTTTGAGAAGTATATCCTTTAACTTCCAAATTTTTCTGATATCATTCTGTTATTTAGTTCTAATTTAACCTTACTTTTCAAACTTTTAAATACTAACGTGTGCTTTATGACCCAAAATACAGTCTATCTTGACAATACAGGTGATAGAGAATGCGTTGGAGTAAAAAGTGGTTGTGATACTTATGCAATAGGAAACCAGTAATAGTTATCAAAGAATGGGATGAATTTCAAGGCACTGAATGCCTTGAAAAACAATTATAGGCTCAGGGAAGGTAACTAATCTCAAGAAAAACTATGAAGATCAAAGACTGTTATGAAACCTTTTCTCATCCTGCATATGCAGGGCAATAATCATTTTCAGTCCAATCACTGAAAAGAAAACCCCAAATCTGATTATATGCAAAGATAGATATAATCAGAAATTAAAATGTGCTTACTACATTGACTTAATAAGAAAAACCTTAAGACTCAGAATTCAACCAAAAGCTGCTTTCATTATAAACCATGAGAAATACTGCCTCAGTATGCATCTTTCACTTTGGGAAGTCAAAAAATACCATGCCATTCCAATATCTCATTTTGCATTTCCATGGGAACATAAGAGTTTTTGTCCCGTTCAGTATGTCTCAATCTTTCTTAATTTCCTTCCTCCTCAAAAGTCTTTGAAAAAGTTTTTTTTCCCTAATACTATAGATATGCTGTGTATCTTTTCATTTAATGTATATAGATTTGTACTTTATATATAAAAGAGAAAGTATAAAGCTTACTCTTTTTGTTCAATGCAGGGTTAGTGACTAAATAAAATTAAATTAAAAATTTTTAGGCTATTAACATTCAAATTAATGTATAACTTATTAAATAACATTTAATATACTTGGAAACAAATTATATCTCTTGATGAAAATAAAGGTGAGTAATTAGGAACTATCTGGACCCAAATGGTTTGTCAGTTTTCCTAGAAGTAATTATATTTTTTTAGTAAAGTACATCTCTTGGCTCTTCCTTTCCTCCTTAGACTGCTTTTTTATGATTCAATTTATTTTATTATAATCTGTGTAATAAAGTAACCAATGTCAAGTGAAAAAATTTGAACTGTCATTGGAATAGCCAACTTTGGTAGCTTAGAGAACAAAATTAACTTATTTTCTCTTTTATTTAGATGCCTCATAACAATGACACAGTTTAGAGATCAAAATTTACAGTTAGTTTTAAGATATTTACCAATAAAACTGTTATATTTGCAGATATAAGGTACTATACACATTTTAAATTGAAGTAAAAATTCTGAAAGCAATCCTAGATTTATTGAAGCTTACATAGGTCTTTCAATGAAATGATGGCTAAGAGGTAAAACAAAACATTTTTCTTTCTAAAAGTTTCATATGAATTCATCACTGAAAAACACTGTCAAACATGAAAATCCACAATGTAGAATCAATGACCTTTCTACCTGTTGATTTTAAGATAGCAATGATCTTTCTATTATGAATTAATTAGTACAAAATAAATGTTCTACACACTAGTAGCTATCAGATCAAAACCCTTTTTGTTATTATTGTTAACCCTGTTCCGAAGCGCTCAATAATGGAATAGCATTTATTTCAACTTTTTACTTATATATAATAAGAATGTTTAGGGACTACAGAATCCCTAAGAAATAGGTTTAGTCCTTTAATTTAGATGTCAACAAACTTTTCTGTAAATGGCCGTATAGGAAGTAGTTTATGCTTTGTGGGTCATATGATCTCAGTTCTGCCATTGTAATGAGAAAGCTGCCAGAGACAATACAGGAAACTAAATAGTGTGGCTGTGTTCCAAAACTTTATTTGTAAATGTCAAATTTGCCATACAGGCTGACATTTGCCATCCCTACTTTAATCAATAGTCTGGAAATAACAACATAGTAGGGCACTTTAATAATGGAACTATTCTGATGTTTTGAAGCTATTCTGAATGAAAAAATAAAATAACATCCAGTTTAATTTCTCTTCAGTGTATCCTTGCGTTTATTCATTCTATGATTTATCAAGTACCTAATAGTTTTCAGACACCATGGTACAATATGTGTATCCAGAAATGTGTATATTTAGATATTGTACAAATATTAGTTAAATTTTTGTCATTTTCAAAATTACGTCCTTATTAATGTTTGTTGCAAAAATTCCCTCTGTAAATAAAAGTAACTGATAGAAAGTTGCACACATTTTATAACTTTACAAAATGTTTATTGAATCATAGATTTTAATAGAATATTAAAATTAAATTGGCACTCAAATTATTGCTGACATTTTATATCGATACCACACTTGTGGTCATCAATACCAATTTATGTATTACTTGCATATTCTCTGACTGATTATTTCTGAGTTTTCTCAAAAATGACCAAAGGAAATCAGTGCTGGGAAAAAAAATAAAAGTTTAAGGGTGTAGTTTTACCAGTCAAGCTTCTCATTTGAGATAGTCCCAAGGCAATAACCATTTAATTGAAAGAGAGTTGAATGCAACAAGCACACAGACTGCTAAATAAGAAACTTGAGATGTGCATAAATTAGATACAATAGCATAGAAGTTTCAGATAATCATTACCAGTTAGGAATTGACAAAGAATAATGACTAAAATATTAAACAATGTGGATAAAAATGTACTTATTAAAACCTGCCAGTTTGACATGAGCAAAGAACTTAGGGTTTTGTTCATTAGAGAGAAGTGGTATTATTGGAATATCAGTATCTAGTACATTGCTGTAGGTCTGTAGTTAACTTTCAACTCAATGAAAAAATGTGATATTTTACATTTTTGCAAAAAAAAACTTTAAATTATTTTTAATTTATGGACTGACTTTTCCAAGGTTTAAAATAGTGTAAAACATGTATTTCTATTGGAAAATTTATTTTTTAAAAAGCTGATTTCTAGCTTTTGCAAAAGCCAGTCTTCTCATAATTTTACAAGCGTGTTTTTATATGTGGGCTTATTCTGTCCGGGAGTAGCACATTGTTTTGCACAACACTCATGCATTTCTTAATGCAGAGCTTTTCATGACAAATACCCAAATCAAATATTGAAAGATTAAGTAAATGACACAGTACACACTTCCTTGATAAATGTTTGTACTCAGTTATCTTTAGACATTTTGTCCCATTATTGGGACATTACAATTAGGAATTTACTCAAAGGACTAAGGAAGGGATGTAAATGTGCCACACTTTTCTTTTTATTCTTATCGTAAATAATAATATGTTTTAAAAGAATTTGATTTTTCAGGAAGTCTCAGAGGAACTCCCTTAGGTAACCAGGCCCTGAACTACCATAATGTGTTTTCTGAGTGTGGGCTTATGAATGACCAAGTGATAAATTAACTTTGGCCCCAATCCTGCTCTCAGTGAGACCAATCTGACTGCTGAAAACCTTATATTTTCTTCATTCCTAAGTAGATAATTAAAATACTCTAAGCAGCTGGCAAAGCTCTCACATTCCTGACCTGCAGCTAAATGGCCATTATGGTAAAAATGGCAGTGTAAGCCTCTGAAATTGCCCCATGCCCACATAGTAAAGTAAATGCAGCACAGTGTTCCAGGAGGAACTGCAGAAAGCGTTGCATCATAAAGGATGGATGGATGGTTATCACTATCCTATCTTATTTCAATCCATTCATATTGCCTTATGGAAATTCAAGTGCACTATGACAGATAATAGAGAATTAATGTAAACTTAACCAAATGGTAGCCCCAGTTGTACCTCTTGTACTGGATGTGGTGCATTAATTGGGCAGATCAATATAGCCCCTGGATATTGCAGACCACGTAAAATCTTTAATATCTGGGTGGAATAAAAAACATTCTTTAAAGGTATGGAGATAGACAAGATAAATGATTTTTTTTCTTTAACCTAAGCCTTTAATATTTTCTACCTGATTCCTTTTATATGTCTGCTGAAACAGCTAAGTTTATATATAAGGTTTACATTATAAACTTAATTGACTTTGCTTCCTTAGGCAATGTGGTGATATGAAAGTGTTCAAAATAGAATTTTCCCTTTGAAATCAGTAGAGCATACAAAGAAAATGTGGTTTATTTCCTGATGTGTATATCCAGTTTCTACAGAGCTTTCCAAGAACTAAATAGTCATTTGGTGTTTTTATTCTAGTCACATGCATTATCAGGTTGTTTTTCAATCTTGCCCACCTTTAAATGGCTGACCATTCAGGCCTCCACATTTGTGACTTTTTTTTTTTTTAAACTTAGATGGCAACCTAATGCAGAGATAATGTTTCTTATAGTGAGTATCACTTTTTATCTGTACATTTTATAGTCATTTCAAGAAGCATAGATCCTAGCTAGTGTGAAAGACCCACAGTTCTAAAGGAATCTATATAGCATGGATGCATGAACAAGTCAAATATCTCTCATTGAAATATGGTTTACATAGATTTGTATTTACATTTAAAAGTAAGGACTGAACAAAATACTGACAGTTTTATTTTCTGTTTCAATACAGTCCCTTTAAATATAGGCAGAATTCCTTGTTCACACATCACTATATTCTAAGAATTTATGTCAAAACAAAGAGGAAATATAGCAGAATATTTATGTAAATATTAGTAAAGAAAAATCACAAATATACCTTAAATTCAATTATTTAGTTAATATGTGACACAGATTAGAGCAGAAAGTTGTCAAACAAGGTTTTAACTTTTAAACATTATAATCAACTCTCACTCACTATGTCCAGTTCCATCCTCTAGTCATTAACAATTCACAGACATAGATTTATATGAGTTATAAAATAAATAAGTTAACCATTAGTGCAATGAACAAATAATTTATTAAATAGTATCCCTACTGACTATAGGCAACATATATTTCAAAGTTTAGTTTGCTGCAGACATTAAAATATGTGACTTATTTGTTGCTATAATGGACACAATATTGAAAAATAAGATAAACTGATGATGTGTTGGAATAGAAAATATTTTAGGAAGCTCATGCAAAATGCCTAAAACTTTGGTTATTTACAGTTGTCAGGGAAGGTACAAAAAGAATGAGTTGAAATATATTGAAAGTAGTTGCGGGTTTAAAAATTACCTTGAAAAGGATGTGTATTAATTTTTGTTGCCATGTTACAAATTATCACAAACTTAATGGCTTAAACAATGCTCTTTATCTCACAATTTCTGTAGGTCAGAATTCTGGTCAGGACATAATTGGGTTCTCTGCTCAGGGTCTCAAAGGCTGCAATCAAGGTATCTGAGTTCTTGGTATCCAATCCGAATTGGGCCGAGTTCTAATGTGGAGCTCAGGATATGTTATCAAACTTATTCAGGTTATTCACAGAATTTAGGTGCCTTTGATTGTAGAGCTAAGAACCCCGTTTTCTTGTTGGCATTTGACAAGGGGGTGCTCACGGTGACTTGTTGAATAAGTAGAGTGATAGGCAGCTTCCAGGGATGGCCTTCAATGACTGCCTTCTGGTATGCACAGTATTAGGCAATCACCATCCTTGAAGTGTGGGCTCAACTCAGTGACTTGCTTCTAACAAAATATAATAAAATGAGATGATGTCATTTCCACGATTATATTATGAAACAAACAAACAAAAAATCTGTGACTTGGTAGCCTTGGTAGCTCTCTCTCTTTTGCTGGAACTCTGATGAAGCACTGTGCCATGTTGAGATATACTCTTTGGAGAGGTCCATATGGGAAGGAACTGAGGTATATCCCTGGCCAAAGGCTCATGAGGAACTAAATCCTTCCAACAAGGCAGCCAAGCCACAGCTTGATTTCTGAAGCACACAGACTGTGAGATAACAAATTTTCTTGTTTTAATCCACTACATTTTGGAGTAATTTAGTATGTAAAATAGATAACTACTACATCAAGTAGTTACACATTCTTTCAAATGGTAACAGTTACATTCAATTCAATAATTTCTGAGTGCTCTGTAATATGACACTTCGGCATTTGTATAGAATATTTTTTATTTGATTTATCCTTATGATGTATGTGTGGAGAGAAATATCCTTTATATTAGATGACAGACTACTTCCTACAATGTTGGGTCTATTATGTTTGTTGGATTATTGAGCAATTTTAAGGATAAGCATATACTTTAGAAACACATGAATTTTGGAATATACTAGACAGATTTTTTTCCCATTGTGACGTAAGAACCATCTGTATTAGAATCACTAGGAATGGTACCTGAGGAAAGGAGGCTAAAATTCAGGCCAAGCTCCCTGGCAAGCAGTCAGAGGCTCTGGGCCTGATCATTCTGAGTCCTGAATCAAAGCATTTACCGGAGATGCAAATTAATGCAGAATATAGTTTTGAAAGTCCCCAATCTGGTCCTTTACTATCCATAGGCAACCACTTTAAAATCTTTCAATAAGTACTTTAATATTTACTTACATAATTCTATATGATATGTATATTCTCTTGGTTCTTTATTTCTTTTTATCCAGCTTTACATATTAGGTACTGATTTTCACCTGTGGAAAAATGTAATCTATTTTACAACCCCTCCCTGCTCCAGTCAATTTTCTCTCCCCTCCAAAGCTCCCAATAAAAATTATATAATAATTTGACATCTATACTTGATGACTAAATAAATATTGCTTATAAGTACAATACAATGTTATAATTGCTTTTCTTTTCAGTTGGGTCTGCCATCACCCCCAACACTTCGGATTAATATATGCTTGTTTATTGCTGTTCTTTAGTATTTATTTCTTCTTTTATAAATACTTCTCAAAATTCTTTAACTGTAAATTTCTTTCGATATAGTCAAATGCATAAATTAGATTATTAATTCCAATTTACTCTTCTTGGAGGTATCTTTCAAGGATCCTTCTGCCTTTTTTCTTCTATCCAGACCTTTTTTTTTACTAGACCTACTACACAGAAGACACCTTAGATATTCCCTTTACCATCTTCAGGAAAAAGTCTTTTTTTTTTTCTATGTTAAATTCTTCATTAACTGGATCTCATGTCTCATCTTTAATTTTGTTTGTTTGTTTATTCATTTTGAGCATTCCACGGCTTCCTTTTAAAGGAAGCACAGGCAATATATATTTTAAGATCCTGCAAATTGTAAAGTTTCTTAATTACAGATTTCCTGGTTGGAAAGAATTTTTTCTCAGAAATTTAAAATATTTACCTGCTGTTTTATTTCATATTTTGTTCTTGCAAAGATTTATGCCATTTAAATCACAGTTATTTGCAGGCAAATATATTGTTTATTTCTTTGTATTCTTTTTGTCGTTACTTTCCTAGTTTCCTCAATGCAAGCTTTAGATCTCCTGTCTATATTTGATTATATACAAATTATGATGTATATATTAGGTATTTTTTCATTATCATATTAGACACACCATGGTCCATCTTGAAATGGAAACCTAAGAAATTTGGTTCTGATGAATTTTTACTGTTATTTCTGTGGTACATTTCTTCACTCCAACTTCTCTTCATTTTTCAAACTCATGTTGGTTGAATATTGGACGTCCTGAAATGATTCTCTTCTTGGCCTTTCTTTCCCCCCCTATTTTCCTCTATTTTCTACTAGATTTCCTTACCTATATTTTTCCTCTGAATCTTTGTTTCCTGATTACTTTATTATTTTTTTCATGATAAAGGCTTTCATATTTGGTATTTTTTGGTTGCCAATTCATAAAATGGCTGGCAGCTCTGGGCTTATGTTTATGTCCTATGAGGGTGTGAGGAAAGCTAAGATGGAACCTAGGCATTTGGTTGGAGGACAGCCCTCCAAATGCTGAGATATATAGAAAAATAACTGTTCCAAAGAGAAATATTTCAAAGTTCCATGTGCAATTTACAAGCCTAGCTGTGCTGCTGCATGTCAGAATGGGACTAAGAATTTAATTTTACATTGTACAGATCACACGTCAGCAAATTCTGTCCACTACATATTTTTGTACTGACCATGAGCTAAGAATGGTTTTTATTATACATCTTTTAATGATTTTTTAAAAAATGATTTTTTGACAGATGAAAATTATATAAAATTCAAATTTAATTGTTTATAAGTAAACATTTATTGGAATCCAGCCAAACTCATTTGCTTATGTATTGTCTCTGGCTACTTTTATTCTATAAAATCAGTTGTAGCTGAGTAGTTGTGACTGACATTGTATTTGAGCCCTCATTGTTTTACACTGCTGTTGGGCTTACTACAAATTACTGTGATGTAGTTATAATTTGACAGCATTTAGAATGTCACATATATAATCATAATACAGTGTTTTTTCCTTGTGTTTATTATCAGTGCATACCTATCAAAACAAAACAAAAAAGAAAAGTGAACTTCAAATGCAAGCTTTTGGGGAGTGTTGATAATTTTGTTACATAATTATACAGCAAAGCATTTTAGTTATGCAACTATACTCTAGTTGGGCTGAAATAATACAATATACGTGGAGTATTACCAACTCACAAAAAATGGTCAGAAAAATTAGAAAGGTTAAAGCAGAATACTTCACCACAGTGGATTTTTCACACACACGCAGACAGACACACACACACGCACACACACACACACACACACACGTCAAAATGAGGTTACAAGCAAAGTAAGTTTCCAAGTGACTCATTTGTTAGCCAAGAAGTGAAAGCCTCTTACCTATGGTGAGTTATTAAATCATGTTTGATTACAAAGGTTGAAGAAATGTATTCAGAGAAAATAAACTTGTTTAAGACTATTAACCTTCAGTTATAATAGTGGCTTTACAAGTTGAGGGCATCAGGAGCAACATCAATAGGCAATTAGAAAACAAAGAGAGTTTCTAATGGTTTTCCTTGGTTCTTGATGAATTGACAGGTGCTACCATTACTATTTAGTTGTTTTGTTTATCTGAGAGGCCAGTGGTGAGTTTGAAGTGATTGAAGAGTTAGCCTCTATGAATAGCTTGTGTGGAACAGCTACAGCCAAGAATTGAGAGAACATAAATTTAGTTCAACCTGAGATGGAATTAGCTAAGATGTATTACAACTGATAAGCATAAAAATATGTGTGGGACAGAAAAAAGCATAATTGGACAAATGTTAGAAGCTTATAAGAACTTAAGAAGCTTAATGCCTATTCATTGTGTTATTTATCAGCAGGTAAATTTGCAAAAATTATTTGAATCTCATGTATAATTAAATCAGTAGGCTCAATGGTGACCTTCATTTGATCTTATGGGCTTAATCAACATTAGTTGCATACATTTTTGTCAGAAATAAAAATTAAATATTTGAACTTGTCCTAGTACACAAGGGTTTAATGGAGTAGAAGTTAGAAAATTTTATTGCAACTTTTTGGGCTCAGGGCCAACATTGAAATTTTTATGAAAGAGAACTGTCCTCAACTACTGTTATCAACCACTAAATAGCTTTGGAAATAAGCTTTTGCTGCAGACTTGATAATGTTCTTTAAATGAATTCAACCTAAAATTACAAGACAAAAAAATGTGCTGATATGCAAAATTTATACTACAGTGTCATTTAGATGAAAACTAATGTTGTTTGAATCACCAGGAATATCAAACTGCTTTATATACTTGCCATACTCTCAAAAGTTAAGAAATTTGTAGTGAGGTGGATGGACCTAGAGTCTGTCATACAGAGTGAAGTAAGTCAGAAAGAGAAAAATAAATACTGTATGCTAACACATATATATGGAATCTAAAAAAAAAAAAAAAAAAAGGTCATAAAGAACCTAGATGTAAGACGGGAATAAAGACACAGATCTACTAGAGAATAGACTTGAGGATTTGGAGAGGGGAAGAGTAAGCTGTGATAAAGTGAGAGAGTGGCATGGACATATATACACTACCAAACGTAAGATAGATAGCTAGTGGGAAGCAGCCGCATAGCACAGAGAGATCAGCTCGGGGCTTTGTGACCACCTAGAGGGGTGGGATAGGGAGGGTGGGAGGGAGGGAGATGCAAGAGGGAAGAGATATGGGGATATATGTATATGTATAACTGATTCACTTTGTTATAAAGCAGAAACTAACACACCATTGTAAAGCAATTATACTCCAATAAAGATGTTTAAAAAAATAAATAAAAGTTAAAAAAAAAAAATGAGATCACCACCACCATACCTCCCCAGCAGACGTATTTTCTGAGCTCAAACCACAGTTCCAGCAGCTTTTTTTTTTCAGACCTCAGTGCAGATGCAAAGGAAATTTCCATATTTCAAAATATATTTAACTATTCAATTGAAGAGCTTTTACCCCACCTGCAATCGGAAATGATTAATCTGTAGCATAATGATATGCTAAAAGGCAAATATCAATAGAGGAATTTAAGAGAATTGATGAATGTCTTCCAAGCCTTGAATAAGCTCAATTAAAATCATATGCTCATTGATTGATAAAAGTATTCGTCAGTACCTATCTTAGTGAGAAGACATTTTCAAAGATGAAATACAAAAAAATCTCATCACATCTCATCATTAACAGATGGGCATTTGGAATCTTTTTGACAATAGGGATTACTAACTTAATTTTAATTAAGTGAAATGTTACCCCCTATTTTAGTTTGCAAGGGCTACCATAACAAGTATGACGAGCTGGTGGCTTTAAACAACAGATTTGTTGTCTCACAGTTCTGAGGGCTAGAAATTAATCAAGGTTTTGCCCATTTGGTTCCTTCTGAGGGCTGAGGAAGAATCTGTTCTCTGTCTCTCTTCTGGGTGGTTTAGCAGCAGTCTTTGGTGTTCCTTCACTTGTAGACACATTGCCCTGGTCTCTGACTGATGATCATAGGCATTTACCTTGTGTGTGTATCTGTCTCCAAATTTTTGCAGTTTATAAGGATACCAATTATACTGGATCAGGGCCCACCCTAATGACCTTATTTTAGCTTGATTACTTCTGTGAAGATACTATAATCAAATGAGTCCACATTCTGAGGTACTGAGGGTTAGGACTTCAACATATGAATTTTGAGGGAACAGAATTCAACCCATAACTCCTTTGTAAAAGAATTTCATTCTTCTCATTAGTATTACAAACTTTATTATTATTTGAATGTCAATAATAATTTATGTAAATAGGTTATATATTAGTGTTGCTCCCTTGCTCACCCATCTACTTGGTGAATTATATTTCAGTTTTTCTATGTGTCAGTTTATCCAGATATGCATCCTGCATTTGTAGGAAGGAAGTGAAGGCATGGCTAGAAGGTTTCGTGGAGAAGACTCAGTAGGCTAACTATTTCTTTATGTTCAGTCATTTTTCCTGATTTGAACTCAACTCCTCCAGCTTCCAACTACTTCACTGAGGTTTGTAATTCTGAATATTTCCTTGGGTTCTTATACATAAATCACATTCACAATTAGTTCTCAAAAACAACTTTTACTTCCCATCCTGCTAAGTCATTTACCATTCATCCATCCACTTCTCCACCATCTTCTCTTCTGTCCTGTGTCAGATTAAGTCTTCAGTGAAGCAAAATTGAGATCAGGCGTGGACAGAAATGGCCAAACCCTCATGCTAGTTATTGTCTGGGGTAACCTGGGAATACCATGGTTTCAGCATAAATGCTGAGGCAGATCCTAAAGATAATGCAGCTGAAGGCTGTAGGTCAACCCCACTCCCTGTAGTTGAATGGCAAGTTCTTTGAAGAGATCTCTGAATAATACATCCCTGTTGTTGGCACAGTTCAATAGTGCTTCATGGATTTATTTATTTATTTTTTACTCTTTCTTTAAAAATTTTTATAGCAGTTTTTGGTTCACAATAAAATTGAGGGGAAGGTACAGCGATTTCCCATTTACACCCTGCCCCAACACATGCGTGTGTTACTGAACTCAGGTCTGGTTGCTCACTGCTCGCAAATCAGTACCTGGGAGGCAGTTGTTTGTAGAAAGGAAATTTGCTTTTAATCAGAATGTCAACAATCTGGGCAATTGGTGGACTCATTGTCCTACATAAACCGTCTTCAAAGATTCTGCTCAGCCATGAAAGTTTTTAAAGGAAAAAAGGGGATGTAATTTCAGTTAATCATTGAGATAGGGGTCAGAGTCGTCACCATCCCCCACTGCATGCAGGCTTGTTGACTTCTTGTGATCTTTAGATGCTATCTTGTTCACACAGTTTGTTCACAAAATTACTAAAGGGGAAGCTAGGAAAGAGATCTGTTTATCTGTTAATTACTTATTCTTCATTTCGACTTCTTTGATCTATGGAAAGAACCAGCAGGCTAGGCAAGGTATTGTGTGATCAGAAGATTTGAAAGGTGTGCTAGGGCCAGAGATGAGTAGAGCATGGGGGCACCTGGTTTGAAAGTTAGTTGCAATGTATTGGGTAGGCCAAAATGTTCATTTGTTTTTTTCCATGATATGGCTCTAGTAGCACTTAGATGTCTTTAACTTCATTCGAAATAGTTTTGTTAGATTGTATGTGAAGCTGTCATATCAGCATGCTTTTAAAAAAAGACTTACCAAAATTGGTGAATTTTTGTATGGCCATTTTAATATTGAAGGTGGAAGAAAAAGAGCAACATTTTCAGCATATTATACTTTATTATTTCAAGAAAGGTAAAAAAGCAACTGAAACGCAAACAAAGATTTGTGCAGTGTATGGAGAAGGTGCTGTGACTGATTGAGCATGTCCAAAGTGGTTTGCGAAGTTTCGTGCTGGAGATATCTTGCTGGACCATGCTCCACTGTCGGGTAGACCAGTTGAAGTTGATAGTGATCCAATAGAGACATTAATTGAAAACAGTCAATGTTATACCACGTGGGAGATGGCCGACATACTCAAAATATCCAAATCAAGTGTTGAAAATCATTTGCACCAGCTTGGTTATGTTAATCGTCTTGAGGTTTGGGTTCCACAAAAGTTAAGCGAAAAAAAACGTTCTTGACCATATTTCCACATGCGATTCTCTACTGAAACATAACAAAAACATTCCGTTTTTAAAACAAATTGTGACAAGCAATGAAAAGTGGATTCTGTACAATAATGTGGAATGGAAGAGATCATGGGGTAAGTGAAATGAACCACCACCAATTACACCAAAGCCTGGACTTCATCCAAAGAAAGTGATGTTGTGTATATGGTGGGATTGGAAGGGAGTCCTCTATTATTAGCTCCTTCAGGAAAACCAAATGATTAATTCCAACAAGTACTACTCCCAGTTAGACCAACTGAAAGCAGCACTTATTGAAAAGCATCTGGAGTTAGTCAACAGAAAACGCATAATCTTCCATCAGGATAATGCAGCACCGCGTGTTTCTTTGATGACCAGGCAAAAACTGTTACAGCTTGGCTGGGGAGTTCTGATTCATCCACCATATTCACCAGACATTGCACATTTGGATTTCCATTTATTTGGGTCTTTGAAAAATTCTCTTAATAGAAAAAATTTCAATTCCCTGGAAGACTGTAAAAGGTACCTGGAACAGTTCTTTGCTCAGACAAAAAGTTTTGGGAAGATGGAATTATGAAGTTGCCTGAAAAATGGCAGAAAGTAGTAGAACAGAAGGGTGAATACGTTGTTCTATGAAGTTCTTGGTGAAAATGAAAAATGTGTCTTTTATTTTTACTTAAAAACCGAAGGCACTTTTTGACCAACCCAAAAGCTTTGCTTAAATTGACAAGAAAAGGGGTTTCCTGCTGAGGATGGTTTCCTGAAAAGAGCTGCTTACAAATATCCTCCTTCATTATTAGTATCCCCTACCAGAGTGGTATATGTGTTACAACTGATGAATCAACATTGAGACATCATGATCAAAGTCCATAGTTTACATTACAAGTCACTCTTTGTGATGTACGTTTTGTGGGTTTAGAAAAAAGTATGACATGTATCCATCATTATGGTATCATAGAGAATATTTTCACTGACCTAAAAATTCTCTGGGCTCTGCTTGAACATCCCTCCACAACCCCTCCTCCACCCCTCCTCCACATCTCTTGACAACCACTGATCCTTTTACTGTTTCCATAGTTTGCCTTTTCCAGAATGTCATATATTTGGAATCATACTGTACGTAGTCTTTGAAGATTGGCTTCCATCACTTAGTCATATGCATTATATTTAAAGTTCCTCCATGTCTTTTCATGGCTTTAGAGCTCATTTCTTTTAGCACTGAATAGTATTCCATTGTCTGAATGTAGCATTATTTATATATCCATTTACCTACTGAAGGACATCTTGGTTGCTTCCAAAGTTTGACAATTATTAATAAAGCTACATTAATATTCCATGTCCAGGTTTTTGTATATGGAAATAAGTTTTCAACTACTTTGGGTAAATACCAAGGAGCATGATTGCTGGATCATCTGATGAAAGTACGTTTAGTTTTGTAAGAACCACTGAACTGTCTTCCAAAGTGGATGTATTGATGATTTGCATTCCAACCCATGACTTTGCTTTTACATGCACATTTGGAGTGTAGCTCCTCCTTAGCTCCAGTGGGCTTTTTTTCTGAGGGAAAACTTACAAGTTAGGGTAAACTTAAGGAGCAATGGGCACTCACTATCTCCCTTTACAACAGTCTATTCTAGATCGCCTTATTCTTGAGGGGTCTGTGTCTCTGACAGCCATATTTTTCTCAGGCAGGATTAGGGCTGTTGGCAAGGAAAACTTTTCCTCTATCCTCTTATGTTCAATGGTTGAGGGCCTGAAAATTAAGCTGACAAAAGACAGATCAGCAAGAGAAAAGACAGATGCTTTTTATTCATGTACAGATGCAGTTCACAGAAAAGTTGTGGCTCAAGGAGGTGGTTAGAATTTGAGGCGTACACATCATCTTAGTAGGGGAAGGGGGTGAGAAAGGGCACTTATGGGAAAACAAATGACTCCTAGAAAATGTAAATGGGCCCTTAGGAAAATAGATGGGTGATATGATAGTTTTGTGACAATGTTTTGGTGTGCTGTGGACTTCTCACTAGTGATAAGAGTCACTGGTTGTAATACTTTTAGGGAGCAGATTTATGACAATCTAGTTCTTTTGGGAGGCTCTGCTTTTAGGTTGATAAGGTACTTAAAGAAAAAAGCCTATTCTCAAATGCCTTCACTCAAAATAATGTTTATGTCACAGTGGCATAGTCAAGACCCCTTCAATGGACTTGTCAACTCAATCATAATTGGGTGAGTAGTACCATCAGACAGTCTGGGTTCCAGGTATATAACTCCCTGCCCTAATTGTGTAATTAGGGCAGCGCTACCTCCTTGGTTACCCTTGCCAATATTCTGACTTATTCCTGGTCCCTGGACTACAGAGAACCACAAAAATCTCAGGAGGCAGCCATAGATTTTAACCTTCCCGTGGCAGAGTGTGACCTTTTAGGGACAAAACAGTCCCCAAATAAGTATGCCTCTTGGTACTCTGTCCTTTGTAGCATTTTTATCTTGCAATAGATTGAGGTTTAGTCCTCCAGAATTTATGCCTTGGCTAATCTGACAGGATCCAATTCTACAAGTTATCATGCATTCAGAAGCTCTTGTTATAAAAGGTTTCATGACTACTTGGGCCCAGCCACATTAGAGCTCTTTTTCAAAAGATGGGTAATTCTGTCTTGCAAATGATATGGCCTTGCTTCAGAACTGCAAGGTGGGGGGTTATGTTATGATTCTCCCAATGGGGCATAAACTCCACACTGAAATTTTTTCTATGACCATCACCATAGATTCTGCAGATTTTAAGGCCCAATTGCAGGGCTGCATGCATCAAAATCTGAACCTGCTGCAGAGCCCTTTCTTGTTTTACACCCTATTCAAATCTTCAGCCTTCTTGTCATTTGGTATAGGGGTTGGAGAAGTATTCGTAGGTGAGTGAAACAGCTTACCAGGTATTATGGTCCCTTGTTATGGCAGGGAATACAAGTTGTAGCAATACACCTTTTAGTTTTGAGGGAAATTTCCTGGCATGCCCCTTTTCCCTGGACCCCTAAAAACTTCACTGAAGAAACAGGTCTCTAATTCTCCATAAAGTTTACTTTACCTTCTGGAGTACATTGGCTTTTACTGAAGCCTCCAGTGTATTAACTACCTCCTGCTTAGTCTTCTCTATCACCAGTTATCATGATATAAGAAATTTCTTTAATATTTTTCAGGATGTTCAGATAGCCCAGTTCTCTTTAGACTATATTACGGCAGAAAATGAGAACATTAACAGTCCTGGGACAAAGTTGTGAATATATGTTTTTGCCAATTCCATGTGAATTTGAACTATTTCTGACCTTTTTTTCTTTTATTTTTTGGTATATAAAAGAACACATTTGACAAATCAATGACCGCATATTATATACCTGAGCTTTGAATCTGTTCTAGCAAAGATGCCATCTCTTGGATGGCAACCACAACTGTCGCTATGGCTTGCTTGAGCCTTTGGAATTCTGTAGTCCTCATGTAGGACCTAGTGAACTATGCAGTATCCAGATATGTGGCTTGTATGAAGATATGCTAAATACCACTACTCCTACACCCTTTAGATTTTTAAGGTATCCATAATCTCTACTATTTCCCTGGATATGATGATGATGTGATTTACTACAGAGGTTTTCCTACTTAATAGCTTTTGCCCCACAGACCAAAGACCCAGTTGGGTATTATCCCAACTTCTAAGTATGTGTGTTTCAATTATATACACATGGGGTAGATAAATGACACGGGGTGTGTCCATGGAAACAATGACCACTGTAAGCCAGATTTTGGCTTGGATTTCCATTATTACCTAGTTTCTGTTTGCTCTTCTAAAAGAGGGGCTATGGTGATGCTCTAGGTATCTGGGATAAATATCACATTATAATCTGTGGCCCAACAGTCAGTGAAATTTCTGGGATTTCCCTTTTCCCACTGTACATTAAGTGGCTTTAGATCCATTTAGGGAAAAGATTGGAGGAATCATTATAGTGTATACATGCTATGGTGCTGCTGGTTCTTCCTATGTAGGTTCCTGCATTCACAATCACTTACATCTATGTGTTTATTTATTCCTGCTTTTTATAGAACATACACACACACATACACACACACACATGGAGTCCTTTCTTTGCAGAGTAATGCAAGACCATAAAAATAAATTTGCAAGCTGAAATCATACAAAGTATTCTTAATAATCAATAAGAAAAAATTATGATTCTCCCACAACCTCTAAAATCATTTTTCAAACATTAAATTTTTTCTTACTCTCAGTTACATGTCTAAGGAAATGAAAAAAAATGGTAAAACATATTTATTTACTACATTGTAATTTAAAACATTAGAAACACAGAATTAACATGCCTTATTTCTTTGTAGAAAAATTTCCAAGAATGCTTTGAACAGCAATTGCCTTTTGCTTATTGTATAATCTACAATTTGGAACAAATATCTTTGTTATGAGGAATTAACATACTTCTTTTCTGTGTTTGAGTCAGCTTTCAGCATTATATTGTTTGCACTGTCAATGTCATGAAATATCTCCTAGAATCCCTTTAATGAAGTTTCTTGGCCAATGTCATTTCCTCTGGAGCACCTTTATCCTTTTTATCATTACAGTTTCTTAGTATGCTGATAAATTTGTTTAAAACTTTTTTTTTTTTTTTTTTTTGCATTACGCGGGCCTCTCACTGTTGTGGCCTCTCCCGTTGCGGAGCGCAGGCTCCAGACACGCAGGCTCAGCGGCCATGGCTCACGGGCCCAGCCGCTCCGCGGCACGTGGGATCTTCCCGGACCGGGGCATGAACCCGTGTCCCCTGCATCGGCAGGCGGACTCTCAACCACTGCGCCACCAGGGAAGCCCTATGCTGATAAATTTATCTTCACTCAGTTCCCCTGGCTGCATATCGAGAGTTTCTTCAACTCTGACAGCCCAACATTCTGACAGTCATTTATTTCTTCTATAACTCCAGCTTGTATGATTTGAATTTCATTTCCAGCATAATCACCTTTTGGTTTTTATGTTGGCCACTTCCCTCTTTTGATTATAGATTATTATGTAATATCATAGGGGCTATTCAGTGGGAAATGAATAGGAACCACAATTACATGCATTGCTATCTACGTGTGAATAGGGTAACGAATGTGCATTCACAGATTTTGAAAGAAGTAAAGTGATTGGTCACTGATCATGGTGTGTAGTTGTTATTCATGTTGAGATTTGTAGACTGAAGACCCAGAAGTGAAGCTTGTACTTTTTACAGTCACTTTCAATGGAACTGCAGTAACTGGAAGTCTCAGACTGCAAATTGTCTTCCAGAGCAGCTGTACCATTTTGCTTTTCCAACAGCAACAAATGAGAATTCCTGTTGCTCAGCATCTTCCCTAGTATTTTCCTTGGGCAGTTATTGGATTTTAGTGATTTGAATTTCTGTATGGTTGTATCACATTATTATTTTGATTTTTAATTCCCTAATCACATATAATTCATGTTAATCACCTTTTCATATGCTTATTTGTCATCTCTGTATCTTTGGTGAAATAAGCGTTTGATTTTTTTACTCATTTAATTGAACTGTTTTTCTTATTGTGTGTTTTAAGAATTCTTTGTGCTTAGATATAAAGTTCCTTATCAGAAGTGTCTTTTGCAAATATTTTCTCCAAGACTGTGGCTTGTCTTCTAATTCTCTTGATACTGTGTTTGTCAAAGTAGAAGTTTTAAATTTTAATAAGGTCCAACTTATCAATCCTTTCTTTCATAGGTCATGTCTTAGGTGTTATACATAAAAACTCATCACCAACCTAAAGTTACCTAGGTTTTCTCCTATGATACCTTCTAGAAGCTTTATAATTTTGTATCTTACATATAGATCCATTTTGAGTTAATTTTTATAAAATATGTAAGCTTTGTGTCTAGGTTTTTTTTTTTTTTTTTTTTTTGCATGTGCATGTCCAATTGCTCCAATACCATTTGTTGAAAAGACTCCCCCCCTTTTTTTTTTCCTTTTCATTAAATTGCCCTTGCTTCTTTATCAGAGATCAGTTGACTATATTTGTGTGGGTCTGATTCAAGACTCTCTATTCTATTCCATTAATCAATTGATCTATTCTTTTGCTAAGACCACACTGTTGTGATTACTGTAGCTTGATGATAAGTCTTAAAGTGGAATAGTGCCAATCCTCTGACTTTGTTCTTATTCACTACTGTATTGGGTAGTATTTGTGTGTTTTACTTTACCATTTCATACAAAACGTGTAATCAGTTTGCAGAAATCCACAAAACAGTTTCCAGGGATTTCAAATGGTATTGAATTGAACCTATAGATCAAGTTGGGAAGAGCTGACATCTTAACAATACTGAATCTTCCTGTCCTTGAACATGGAATATCTCTTCATTTATTCAGATCATTTTTAATTCCTTTCATCAGAGTTTTGTAATTTTTCTCATTTATATACTATGCATATTTTGTTAGATCTATACCTAAATATGTCATTGTTTTGGTGTTAATGTAAATGTTATTGTATTTTAATTTCAAATTCCAATCATTCATTGCTGGATTATATGAAAGCGATTGATATTTGTATATCAGTTTGTATACTGCAATTTTGCTTTGTTAGTTCCAGGAGATTTTTTTAATTGATTCTTTGGAATTTTCTGCATAAACAATTACGCCATCTGGGAACAAAGACAATTTTATTTCCTCCTTCCCAATCTTTCATTTCCTATTCTAGTTTTATTGCATTAGCTAAGACTTCCAGTTTTGTGAGATGAGTTGCCTTATCTCTGGTCTTGGGGAGAAAGCATCTAGTTTCTCACCATTAGTTATGACCTGTGTTTTGTCTTGTATCATTTTGGGTTTTGGAGCCGTTGTTTTTCTCAAGGGATTTCCACTCTATTCCCTAGAAACTTTGCTGAAAGTTTCTATTATAAATAGGTATTGGATGCTTTTTCTGCATCTATTGATTTTCAAGTAATTTTTCTTCTTTAGCATTTTTATCATTGAATGTTCACATGATCGATAGAAATGACTCATTTCTGATATTAAAATTTTGTGTCTTCTCCTTTTTTTTCTTGGTTTGTAGGGCTAGAGGTCCATCAAATTTATTCATCTTTTCAAAGAATCAGCCTTGGTTTTGTTGACTGTGTTATTGATTTTCTTTTTTTCAATTTCATCGATTTCTGCTGTAATTTTAATTTTTTCCTTGTATTTGATTTGCATGTAATTTGCTCTTCTTTCTCTTGTTTCTAAGGATGAGGCTTAGATTATTGATTTTAGATCTTCTTTTCTGATACATGTATTCATTGCTATAAATTTTCCTCTAAATGCCAGTTTTGCTGCACTGCACACGTTGTGATAGTTTTATTTTTATTTTTGCACAGTTCAAAATATTTTTAAAAATTTCTCTTGAGACTTTGTCCCTTGTGTTATTTAGAAGGTTGTTGTTTAATCTCCAAATATTTAGTATTTTTCAGCTCTCTGTTATTGACTTCTAATTGAATTCCACTGTGGTCTGAGAGCATATATTAGTATAATATCTATTCTTTTACATATTATAGTTTATTTCATAGCCCATATATGATTTATCTTGGTAAATGTTTCATGTGAGCTTGAGAAGTACATATATTCTACTGTTTTTAAGTTGAAATATCAGTTTTGAGATAAAAATATCTATTGGATCCAGTTGATCAATGCTACTGTGCAATTCAACTTTGTTGATTTTATGCCTGCTTGATCTATTAGTAATTAATGAGAGAGGGGTATTGAAGTCTCCAATTATTATAGTAAATTTTGCCTATTCTTCTTGCATTTCTAATAGTTTTTTCCTCCCATTTAAACTGATCATTGATATAGTTGTATTAATAGCTATAACATTTATAACTATTTTCTGTTCATTGTACTTGTCCTTTTTTTTTTTTTTTTTTTTTGTAACTTACTCTCCTTTTCTGCCTTCTCTGGTTTTGAGCATTTTATATGGTTCCACTTTTTCTCCCTCTTAGCATATCAAGTACACATTGTTTAAAAACATTTTTATTAGTTACTCTAGAGTTTGCAATATACATTCAAAATAATCTAAGTTCATTTTCATATAACATTAAACTTCTTCAAAAGTAGTGCAGGTATCTTATAACAGTACTCCCAATTCCTTCCTTCATTCCTTATAACAATGCTGTCATTCATTTCACTAATCTATAAGCTATGATCACCAAACACCTTGTTGCCACTATTTCTTTGAGCAAACAGTTATTTATTAAGTAAATTACACTTAGGAAAAAGAAGATTTTATTTTACCTTCATTTATTCCTTCTCTGATGCTCTTCCTTTCTTTACGCATGCCCAATTTTCTCACCTATGACATTTTTCTTCTCTTTGAAGAACTTTATTTAACGTTTTTTTAAGGCAAGTCTTGTGGAGAAGAATTCTCTCAGTTTTTATTTGTCTTAAAAAGTCTTTAATCCTCCTTCACTTTTGAAATGTAATTTCACTGGAAACAGAATTCTACATTAGTGCCTTAGTGTTTTTTGTTTGTTTTAACATTTTAAAAAATTCATTCCACTTACTTCCGGCTGGCCTGATTTCTGAGTAGAAGTCCAAAGTTATTCTTATCCTTGTTATTCTATAATTTCAGCTCTGTTTGATTCCTGCCCTCATCCCTGAGTTCTTTCAAAAATTTTTACTTGACTTTGGGTTTCTGCAGTTTGAATATGATATACATAGGTGTAAGCATTTTGCTGTTTATCTTACTTGATGTTCTCTGAGCTTCCTGGATCTGTATCCTGATTTTGGAAAATTATTTGGCATTATTACTTTGAATATTTCTTCTGTCCCTTTTTCTCTCTTCTTCTGTTATCCCCATTATGTGTATGGTACACACTTGGTAACTGTCTCATGGTTCTCAATATTCTCTTCCATTATTTTTGCTCTTTTTTCTCTTTGCTTTTCATTTGGGAAGTTACAATTGTCATATTTTCAGGCTCACTGATTCTTTCCTCAGTTATGTCCAATCAACTGAAGATCCCATCGAAGACATTCTTCATATTTGTTAGTGTTTTCGATTTCTAGCATTTTTGTTTTGATTCTTAGATTTCCATCTCTCTGCTTACATTACCTATCTATTCTTAAATGTTGTTTACTTTTTCCGTTAGACTGCTTAACATATTAATTATTGTTTATTTTAAATTCTTTAATAATTTAAAAGTCTATCTGAGTTGGTCTGATGCAGGTTTTGTTTCCTCAGACTATGTTTATTCTTATCTTTTAGCGTGCCTAGTAATTTTTGTTGTTGAAAATTGGGCATAATGTATCTAGTAGTAGCAACTGAAGTAATCAGGGTTTAAGTGTGAGGCTTTATGTCAATCTGGCTAGGACTGGATGGTGTTTAAAATTTGCTGAAGCTGTAACTGAAGCTGTCACTTCAGTTTCTAATTATTTTCTCCCTGGTTTCCTAAAGAACTCCTTAAATAGAGTCTGTGTTATAGCTCTCTCAATTATAGTTGAACTTTTGGAGCCCTGTTAATGGGTGTTAAGGTGTTGAGGAGGAGAAACATTCTATAATTTTATAATTAAACATCAGTTTTTCTTAGCGAGCTTGAGTCCCTGGGCTGTGATATTCAAAAATGTTTCTTAGCCTTTCTTACCCCCCTTAGTATGACTGGAAGGCTAGAGAGAGCTAGAATTGTCCACTTGTCCTTTTCCCAAGTCACATAAGTGTCTGGTAAAGTAGATTCCACTGAGGGCAGGCTTTTGTTATGGAGGATGTTATAAGCATGTTTTAAAATGATTACTTTCCTGCTCTTTCTACTTGAAACACACAGGAATTTTTTCTTCAGTCTCAGCCAGGAGAACTTTTTGAGGTTGCTGGAAGTAAAACCCGTAATGTGTGGGGGCTCCCTAATACTGGGCCTCCAGAAATTTTTAATTCTCAGTGTAGTCCTCAGCCTCCAGCATGCTCAGTCTCCAGCAATGTGTCAATACAGTTTTTTTTTTTTTTAACATCTTTATTGGGGTATAATTACTTTACAATGGTGTGTTAGTTTCTGCTTTATAACAAAGTGAATCAGTTATACATATACATATGTTCCCATATCTCTTCCCTCTTGCGTCTCCCTCCCTCCCACCCTCCCTATCCCACCCCTCCAGGCTGTCACAAAGCACCGAGCCAATATCCCTGTGCCATGCGGCTGCTTCCCACTAGCTATCTACCTTACTACGTTTGTTAGTGTGTATATGTCCATGACTCTCTCTCGCCCCGTCACAGCTCACCCTTCCCCCTCCCCATAACCTCAAGTCCGTTCTCTAGGAGGTCTGCGTCTTTATTCCTGCCTTACCCCTAGGTTCTTCATGACATTTTTTTTTCTTAAATTCCATATATATGTGTTAGCATACTGTATTTGTCTTTTTCTTTCTGACTTACTTCACTGTGTATGACAGACTCTAGGTCTATCCACCTCATTACAAATAGCTCAATTTCGTTTCTTTTTATGGCTGAGTAATATTCCATTGTATATATGTGCCACATCTTCTTTATCCATTCATCCGATGATGGGCACTTAGGTTGTTTCCATCTCCGGGCTATTGTAAATAGAGCTGCGATGAACATTTTGGTACATGACTCTTTTTGAATTTCGGTTTTCTCAGGGTATATGCCCAGTAGTGGGATTGCTGGGTCATATGGTAGTTCTATTTGTAGTTTTTTAAGGAACCTCCATACTGTTCTCCATAGTGGCTGAACCAATTCACATTCCCACCAGCAGTGCAAGAGGGTTCCCTTTTCTCCACACCCTCTCCAGCATTTATCGTTTCTAGATTTTTTGATGATGGCCATTCTGACTGGTGTGAGATGATATCTCATTGTAGTTTTGATTTGCATTTCTCTAATGATTAATGATGTTGAGCATTCTTTCATGTGTTTGTTGGCAGTCTGTATATCTTCTTTGGAGAAATGTCTATTTAGGTCTTCTGCCCATTTTTGGATTGGGTTGTTTGTTTTTTTGTTGTTGAGCTGCATGAGCTGCTTGTAAATTTTGGAGATTAATCCTTTGTCGGTTGCTTCATTTGCAAATGTTTTCTCCCATTCTGAGGGTTGTCTTTTGGTCTTGTTTATGGTTTCCTTTGCTGTGCAAAAGCTTTGAAGTTTCATTAGGTCCCATTTGTTTATTTTTGTTTTTATTTCCATTACTCTAGGGGGTGGGTCAGAAAGAATCTTGCTGTGATTTATGTCATAGAGTGTTCTGCCTATGTTTTCCTCTAAGAGTTTGATAGTTTCTGGCCTTATATTTAGGTCTTTAATCCATTTTGAGCTTATTTTTGTGTATGGTGTTAGGGAGTGTTCTAATTTCATTCTTTTACATGTACCTGTCCAGTTTTCCCAGCACCACTTATTGAAGAGGCTGTCCTTTTTCCACTGTACATTCCTGCCACCTTTATCAAAGATAAGGTGTCCATATGTGCATGGGTTTATCTCTGGGCTTTCTATCCTGTTCCATTGATCTATCTTTCTGTTTTTGTGCCAGTACCATACCGTCTTGATAACTGTAGCTTTGTAGTATAGTCTGAAGTCAGGGAGCCTGATTCCTCCAGTTCCTTTTTTTGTTCTCAAGATTGCTTTGGCTATTTGGGGTCTTTTGTGTTTCCGTACAAATTGCGAAATTTTTTGTTCTAGTTCTGTGAAAAATGCCAGTGGTAGTTTGATAGGGATTGCATTGAATCTATAGATTGCTTTGGGTAGTAGAGTCATTTTCACAATGTTGATTCTTCCAATCCAAGAACATGGTATATGTCTCCATCTATTTGTATCATCTTTAATTTCTTTCATCAGTGTCTTATAGTTTTCTGCATACAGGTCTTTTGTCTCCTTAGGTAGGTTTATTCCTAGATATTTTATTCTTTTTGTTGCAATGGTAAATGGGAGTGTTTTCTTGATTTCACTTTCAGATTTTTCATCATTAGTATATAGGAATGCCAGAGATTTCTGTGCATTAATTTTGTATCCTGCTACTTTACCAAATTCATTGATTAGCTCTAGTAGTTTTCTGGTAGCATCTTTAGGATTCTCTATGTATAGGATCATGTCATCTGCAAACAGTGACAGCTTTACTTCTTCTTTTCCGATTTGGATTCCTTTTATTTCCTTCTCTTCTCTGATTGCTGTGGCTAAAACTTCCAAAACTATGTTGAATAAGAGTGGTGAGAGTGGGCACCCTTGTCTTGTTCCTGATCTTAGTGGAAATGCTTTCAGTTTTTCACCATTGAGGATGATGTTTGCGGTGGGCTTGTCATATATGGCCTTTATTATGTTGAGGAAAGTTCCCTCTATGCCTACTTTCTGCAGGGTTTTTATCATAAATGGGTGTTGAATTTTGTCAAAAGCTTTCTCTGCATCTATTGAGATGATCATATGGTTTTTCTCCTTCAATTTGTTAATATGGTTTATCACATTGATAGATTTGCGTATATTGAAGAATCCTTGCATTCCTGGAATAAACCCCACTTGATCATGGTGTATGATCCTTTTAATGTGCTGTTGGATTCTGTTTGCTAGTATTTTGTTGAGGATTTTTGCATCTATGTTCATCAGTGATATTGGTCTGTAGTTTTCTTTCTTTGTGACATCCTTGCCTGGTTTTGGTATCAAGGTGATGGTGGCCTCGTAGAATGAGTTTGGGAGTGTTCCTCCCTCTGCTATATTTTGGAAGAGTTTTAGAAGGATAGGTGTTAGCTCTTCTCTAAATGTTTGATAGAATTCGCCTGTGAAGCCATCTGGTCCTGGGCTTTTCTTTGTTGGAAGATTTTTAATCACAGTTTCAATTTCAGTGCTTGTGATTGGTCTGTTCATATTTTCTATTTCTTCCTGATTCAGTCTTGGCAGGTTGTGCATTTCTAAGAATTTGTCCATTTCTTCCAGATTGTCCATTTTATTGGCATAGAGTTGCTTGTAGTAATCTCTCATGATCTCTTTTATTTCTGCAGTGTCAGTTGTTACCTCTCCTTTTTCATTTCTAATTCTATTGATTTGAGTCTTCTCCCTTTTTTTCTTGATGAGTCTGGCTAGTGGTTTATCTATTTTGTTTATCTTCTCAAAGAACCAGCTTGTAGTTTTATTGATCTTTGCTATTGTTTCCTTCATTTCTTTTTCATTTATTTCTGATCTGATTTTTATGATTTCTTTCCTTCTGCTAGCTTTGGGGTTTTTTTGTTCTTCTTTCTCTAATTGCTTGAGGTGCAAGGTTAGGTTGTTTATTCTAGATGTTTCCTGCTTCTTAAGGTGGGCTTGTATTGCTATAAACTTCCCCCTTAGAACTGCTTTTGCTGCATCCCACAGGTTTTGGGTCGTTGTGTCTCCATTGTCATTTGTTTCTAGGTATTTTTTGATTTCCTCTTTGATTTCTTCAGTAATCACTTCATTATTAAATAGTGTATTGTTTAGCCTCCATGTGTTTGTATTTTTTACAGATCTTTTCCTGTAATTGATATCTAGTCTCATGGCGTTGTGGTCAGAAAAGATACTTGATACAATTTCAATTTTCTTAAATTTGCCAAGGCTTGATTTGTGACCCAAGATATGATCTATCCTGGAGAATGTTCCATGAGCACTTGAGAAAAATGTGTATTCTGTTGTTTTTGGATGGTGTGTCCTATAAATATCAATTAAGTCCATCTTGTTTAATGTATCATTTAAAGCTTGTGTTTCCTTATTTATTTTCATTTTGGATGATCTGTCCTTGGGTGAAAGTGGGGTGTTTAAGTCCCCTACTATGAATGTGTTACTGTCGATTTCCCCTTTTATGGCTGTTAGTATTTGCCTTATGTATTGATGTGCTCCTATGTTGGGTGCATAAATATTTACAATTGTTATATCTTCTTCTTGGATCGATCCCTTGATCATTATGTAGTGTCCTTCTTTGTCTCTTTTAATAGTCCTTATTTTAAAGTCTATTTTGTCTGATATGAGAATTGCTACTCCAGCTTTCTTTTGGTTTCCATTTGCATGGAATATCTTTTTCCATCCCCTTACTTTTAGTCTGTATGTGTCTCTAGGTCTGAAGTGGGTCTCTTGTAGACAGCATATGTAAGGGTCTTGTTTTTGTATCCATTCAGCTAATCTGTGTCTTTTGGTGGGAGCATTTAGTCCATTTACATTTAAGGTAATTATCGATATGTATGTTCCTATTCCCATTTTCTATATTGTTTTGGGTTCGTTATTATAGGTCTTTTCCTTCTCTTGTGTTTCTTGCCTAGAGAAGATCCTTTAGCATTTGTTGTAAAGCTGGTTTGGTGGTGCTGAACTCTCTCAACTTTTGCTTGTCTGTAAAGGTTTTAATTTCTCCATCAAATCTGAATGAGATCCTTGCTGGGTAGAGTAGTCTTGGTTGCAGGTTTTTCTCCTTCATCACTTTCAGTATGTCCTGCCACTCCCTTCTGGCTTGTAGGGTTTCTGCTGAGAGATCAGCTGTTAACCTTATGGGGATTCCCTTATGTGTTATTTGTTGTTTTTCCCTTGCTGCTTTTAATATGCTTTCTTTGTATTTAATTTTTGACAGTTTGATTAATATGTGTCTTGGCGTATTTCTCCTTGGATTTATCCTGTATGGGACTCTCTGTGCTTCCTGGACTTGATTAACTATTTCCTTTCCCATATTAGGGAAGTTTTCAACTATAATCTCTTCAAATATTTTCTCAGTCCCTTTCTTTTTCTCTTCTTCTTCTGGAACCCCTATAATTCGAATGTTGGTGCGTTTAATGTTGTCCCAGAGGTCTCTGAGACTGTCCTCAGTTCTTTTCATTCTTTTTTCTTTATTCTGCTCTGCAGTAGTTATTTCCACTATTTTATCTTCCAGGTCACTTATCCGTTCTTCTGCCTCAGTTATTCTGCTATTGATCCCATCTAGAGTATTTTTAATTTCATTTATTGTGTTGTTCATCGTTGCTTGTTTCATCTTTAGTTCTTCTAGGTCCTTGTTAACTGATTCTTGCATTTTGTCCATTCTATTGTCCATTCTATCTCCAAGATTTCGGATCAACCTTACTATCATTATTCTGAATTCTTTTTCAGGTAGACTGCCTATTTCCTCTTCATTTGTTAGGTCTGGTGGGTTTTTATCTTGCTCCTTTATCTGCTGTGTGTTTTTCTGTCTTCTCATTTTGCTTATCTTACTGTGTTTGGGGTCTCCTTTTTGCAGGCTGCAGGTTCGTAGTTCCTCCTGTTTTTGATGTCTGTCTCCAGTGGCTAAGGTTGGTTCAGTGGGTTGTGTAGGCTTCCTGGTGGAGGGGACTAGTGCCTGTGTTGTGGTGGATGAGGCTGGATCTTGTCTCTCTAGTGGGCAGGTTCACGTCTGGTGGTGTGTTTTGGGGTGTCTGTGGCCTTATTATGATTTTAGGCAGCCTCTCTGCTAATGGGTGGGGTTGTGTTCCTGTTTTGCTAGTTGTTTGGCACAGGTTGTCCAGCACTGTGGCTTGCTGGTCGTTGAGTGAAGCTGGGTGCTGGTGTTAAGATGGAGGTCTCTGGGAGATTTTCGCCGTTTGATATTATGTGGAGCTGGGAGGTCTCTTGTGGACCAGTGTCCTGAAGTTGGCTCTCCTACCTCAGAGGCAGAGCCCTGACTCCTGGCTGGAGCACCAAGAGCCTTTCATCCACACGGCTCAGAATAAAAGGGAGAAAAAGTAGAGGGAATTAGTAGAAGTATGAGGAAAGAAAGAAGGAAAGGAAGGAAGGAAGGAGGGAAGGAAGGAAGGAAGGAAGGAAGAAAGAAAGAAAGAAGCAAAGAAGGAAAGAAGGCAAGAAGCAACGAAAGGAGGGAGGGAGGGAGGGAGGAAGGAAGGAAGGAGGGAAAGAAGGAAAAACAGAAAGAAAGAAGATACAGTAAAAATAAAATAAAGTATAATAAAGTTATTGAATTAAAAAATTCTTAATTAGGAAAAAAAAAAAAAAAGGGACGGATAGAACCTTAGGACAAATGTTGGAAGCAAAGCTATACAGACAAAGTCTTACACAGAAGCGTACACATACACCCTCACAAAAAGAGGTAAAGGGGGAAAAATCATAAATCTTGCTGTCAGAGACCACCTCCTCAATTTGGGATGATTCGTTGTCTTTTGGGAGATCTGAGGTCTTCTGCCAGCCTTCAGTAGGTGTTCTGTAGGAGTTGTTCCACGTGTAGATGTATTTCTGGTGTATCTGTGGAGAGGAAGGTGATCTCCGTGTCTTACTCTTCCGCCATCTTCCTCTGTCAGCCTTAAGTACCTCTATCAATTACTGGCTCCAGTGGCTTCTGCTCCAGATAAGCTGATACTGTCTGTTATTCTCTGTATTTGCCTGCCTCTCCATTTCTCAGAGTAGTGGTTTGCCATGTTACTTCAATTCTCTGGTAAATCTATGAAGAGTCAATGATTTTTACTTTGTTCAGCCTCTTTTTTTTCTTTTTTTAATTATGAGGACAGGACTGACGACTTCTAAGCTCTTTACATGTCAGAGCAAAGACTGGATCAACAATTTTTTAAAGACCTTTTCTCCTTACTTATGGAAGTTAAGCAATGTGATAAAATCTTTGATAGTCACTTAACTTTATAACTTTCACTTTCTTTATTCTAAAGTTCACCAACAAAGCTCCTTGCTCATTTATTTATATCTTAAATTTATAGGTGTGCTATCAAATAAAATTGACATATTTATAATATTTATTAAATTATGTCTTCGATCATTGTTACTATTTTTCATGGTATTCTCTTTTTTATTATTATTTATATTAAGATGAAGTTCCTGAGTGTTGATTTTATGATAAATGTTATTGTTTGTGAGCAAATAGAAATTCAGAATATGGATTATATATCTGTTCTATTATGTCAAACTATTTTGAGAGGATTTGTATTAGTTCTCTCTGGACACAATATTTTAAAAATACCTTAATATATGCTTAGTTTTATATCATCTTTGCTAATCATTAATCAAGTAATTTTATGCCTCTCAATATAATCTATATTCAGCATGAATTTACAAAAAAAAATAATGCTTTTGACTAAATCAATTTTACTCTGTTTTTTAAGTACTATAATCCATAAGGGAGAATCAAATGTTTGTCATTTTAAGTACACTCCAAATCGAGGTAAAGTATTTTTTCAATTTCCAGCTTTATGCATTCTAATAAAGGCACTTAATACGTTATACGTCAGGGGTTATTGCTCTCATGTCTACCGTCCTACATTTGTTATTTTTCTGTGGATACTAATCAGTTTTACACCTTGAGCTAAGGGACTCTGACCTATTATGTAGGAGAGTTTTGACAAATAGGTACATTAAAGTAAAATAATTCAAAACTGTCAGTTATTTATAAACAACTCTATAGCTTCTGGAATATGGCAGAATGCTATCATTCTGAAAGCTAGCACCATTAATTTAATAGAAAATACCATTGTATTTCAGTGACAACAGATTACTTACATTATTCAACCTTGAAGATTATGGAAAATTATTCCTATCTTCAGCAAGGTGAACAAAAGAAAAAGATTAAAAGTATATATACTCTCATTCTACTGTTAGTACCCTTCTTTAAACTGCAATTATGATCTGCTAGGACCGCTACAATATTGCTCTTTGTCTTTTGTTCTAATCTTGACATCCCCATTGCCAAGTGACTCTTCCCAAAGCTGCAACATTTTACCACAACCTATTAGGAGTGATATGACCTAGATGTTGCCTCACTCTTAAACTCTATTGTTGCCTGTTATTAATTCACATGGAACATTTTTCATATATTTAAAAATTTTTTCTAGCTTTATTGAGGTATAATTGATAAGTAAAAATTGTATGTATTTAAGGCGTACATCGTGATGTTTTGATATATGTATACATTATAAAATGATTACCACATCAAGTTAATTAACATACCAATCACCTCACATAGTTACCTTTGGGTGTGTGTGATGAGAATGCTTAATATCTACTCTTTTAGCAAATTTCAATTATAAAATACATTCTTATTAACTATAACCACCGTGGCATACATTAGATTCCCAGAATGTACTCATCTTACTGAAAATTTATATTCTTTGACAAACATCTTCCCATTTCACCCACCTCTTAGCCCCTGGCAACCACTGTTCTACTTTTTCCTTCTACAAGTTCACCTCTTTTAGATTCTACATTTAAGTGAAATCATACAATATTTGTATTTCTGTGTCTGGCTTATTTCTCTTAGCATAATATACTCTAGGTTCCTTTGTGTTGTTGTCACAAATGGCAGGATTCCCTTCTGTTTTAGGGATGAATAATATTCCATTATATATGTATGGAATATTATATACTATATATGAAATATTATATGATATTCAATATACATACATATATATCTCTCTCACATTTTCTGTATCCATTCATCTGCTGAATGATACAGCTTGTTTCCATATCTTGACTGTGGTGAGTAATGCTGCAGTAAATATGGGATTAAAGATATCTCTTTGAAATACTGATTTTATTTCCTTTGAATTTTTACCCAGAAGTGGGGTTGCTGAATCATACTGTAGTTTTATGTTTAATTTTCTGAGGAATCTCCATACTGTTTTTCATAGTGGGTGAAAAACACATTCAAGTCTACGCTTGTCAAGTTCTGGTCCGCTCTCTGAGAGTGTACCTGTGCTTCTATAAACTTTGCTTTGGGCTTGCTTCACTTCGCTAAAACAGCTCTCCCTCTCCCCCTCTCCCCCTCTCCCCCTCTTCCCCTCTCCCCCTCTCCCCCTCTCCCCCTCTTCCCCTCTCCCCCTCTCCCCCTCTCCCCCTCTCCCCCTCTCCCCCTCTCCCCCTCTCCCTTTGCTTTGTGCTTAAACTTAAAGTGGTAGTTTGCAATTCTTTGCTTACTATTGTGGGACTGAGATTGCTGGTCTGGGCTCCTCCTTTGAAGCTGTTTTGTTTCAAGGCACATCCACCCAGTGACAGACTCATTCACATATCTGGGTCCTCAGGTAGGATGGCTGCCTCATCTGTCACCTCTGTTCTCCTGATCTCTTATCCTTCATGGGTTAGTCTAAGCTTGTCTACATAATGGATAAATGTTCCCAGCAGGAAGAGAAGACAAATCTGTATGCATGAGCACCTTCAAACCTCCGCTTATGGTCATTCTTGTTATTGTCCAGTTGTCAGAAACAAGTCATATGGCCAAACCGAGGCTCAGAAATAAATTTCACTCCTCAATATAAGTTGTGGCAAGGTCACATCACAAGGAGACATACATAAAGAGCTGGGAGGCTTTATTACAGCCATTTTTTGCAAACAATCTATCATATCAGTCTTCAAGCCTCACCTCAATTTTGTCTTCCTAAGAGTGATTCTTCCTGAACCAACCCTCCCCCATCTACATGTTTTTTTTTTTTTCTACCCCCACTGACCCTTGTTATTTTACTTTTGGGAATTAATTATAATTTGTAATAACATATTTTAAGGTATAATTTGATATTTCATTAACTAATTGATGGTTGTATTTCTCAGTATGTTCTATCAGAACCTGTGCTTGTTAGCTGCTCTTCTCAGTGTATTCAACAGCCACCTCAGTCCCAACTGAACTGACAATTCTCAATATTGTTTAAAAAGGAATAGATCATTGAATGTTGCCAGTGGATGAGAATGTAGACTTTCAGTGGAATAAAAACTGTCTTCAAAGCATAATGAATTATAATAATTAAGCATAGAATGTTTCTGTATCTGTGTGTGTGAGTGGTAGATGCATTTTTACCTTAGTACAAGATTTTGGTTATAGAACGTTATTTTAAAGAGGTAAAACTAATGCATTAACTTTGGAGAAGATAGTTTTCTGAGAAGTGGATTAAATAAAATTAAACCATTTGAGGCAGATCAGGAGAGGTGTCTTTGAGACTCTTACTTTATATTTTGTACATACTACACGTTTACACTTTTAGCACAAGGGATGTGGACTATTAGAGCATGTGTTTTCTCTCTTTATGCCCTACACACCAACCTGGCTGCAGTAATAACTCTTATTTGAGCCCTTCCAAATATCATCACACAAAATGTTTACTGAGCAATTTAGATTTTTCATCAGAATATTACATAGAAATAAACACAGTATTATGGAGCAAAGAAAAAGGAAGTTTTGTTTTGTTTCCTTGTGCATTTGTTTTAACAAAGCCTACTTCACAGCAGGGAAATTCCAAAATTAGTATTTATCTTTTCTAATATCCCTTCATGGTCATCCATTGTCCAGGACAGGCACCTCCCTGTTACCTTAAAAATCATTTGAGCTCTGCTTCCATTTTTATTGAAAATGTATATATCCAGACTCATATCATTTGTTAGCAAAGGACAATTGTCCTGTAAGTATCAGTGTCTGCCTGCCTTAGAAGACGCCTTCCTAACCATATTTGGTTGTTCATGTTCTTTGCATCCATTGCAAAATACTCAGCTTATTGATCATCTGTTCTAATTACAAAATTGATTTTAACGTAGTGGAGTTCCAGTGAATAATTTATATCCTTTCTCGGATAGAATGATGTAGATCTGTGCTAGATGGAAGAGAGCAATATGACAGAACACATAGGCTTGTGTGGTAGGAAAGACTAGATATGAAAAGAAAGATAAAAAATTAGATTTGGAAATAGGATTGAAACTATGATTTCAGATATAAGTGGGAGAGTCATATTTAAACCCTGAAAAACCAGTAGCTTGAAAGAAATGATCCTTCATTCTTTAAATATATGGTTTCAGCAAGAAACAGGTAAGAAGTTAAGTGAAATCAGAACTTACAAAATATGGTAAGATAAAGTTATGAAAAGCTAGAAATACATGCTAGTGTCTGTTTACTTGTTTTAAAATTTATTTATATATAATAACTCATTGAAGAAAGTTTGTGTGCAATGTATAATGAAAGAATATACAACCCATTCTGTATCACCAAAATAGAAATTTCATTACCAAAACTTGTATAGACTATAAAATCTATCTTTTGAATTGTAATTAGTAGTATTTATGTATATGTTTATTTTGTATAAAAGAAACATTTTTCAGAAATGCAAAGTACAACTTTATGCACCTAACAAGATACTCAATCTAATTATTTAATAATTTTTATTATAATTTTTCATCATGAAACTAGCTCTCATGTTATTATACTTCCTCGGGAGAAAATTAAACATTTAAATATATTTATAGTAGCCTGCAGTTTAGATCAGAAGGAGGATGTTAACAGTCTACCACTGTGAATGGGTTACTATTCTGCATACTAATTTATGTTTATCTACTTATCTTCCACCAGATGGTGCCCTTGCAATGGATATTCATATTTCTTTTTGCATAGTTGGGCTAAAAGATGCACCTCTACTTTCTCTTTGGGGGATGGCATAATCAGTGGGGATGTATTTTATAAACATATTCTATCCTTTTATATTTTCTAAGTGATAGTATTTTCAAAAACAGTTAGCAAGGCTTTGCCTAGGAATATAAAATATATGACTATAATCAGAACCTTGCACACTATTGTTGCTCCCCCCACCAACCTACAGTCAATGGCTCTTCTCACTCTCCAGGAAGCAAACGGTTCATATTTTATAATCAATTCCTGCCTTTTACTGGAATTCTGGAGATAGTACATGACTTAAATAGCCTTTAAACAAAAAGCGCTCTATCAAAATCCAATTCCTCTTCCACAGAAGATTCATCTGTTATTTTAGATCCCTACTTGACCCTGATAGACAGTTTACCTCCTCTATTCCACATGTAATACTGCAGAGGTTATATTGTTTCTCATTTTCTTGTTTTTTTAATTGGCCGTGTGCAATTCTTGAAATCCTTACCTAATTTGGAGGCTTTGTCTTAAAATTGTTTGGCAAAATCCACAAAATGAAGTATAACCTTAGGTAACCAGTAGAGCTTAATGAGTTAAACATGCTCTTTAACAGTTAAAAATCATCTGTCATTGGTGTCAGGTGCTAACTTTCACTTAGTACCTGAATTTGTGTTATTCTTACTCACAATGTACTCTCTAAAATTAAGACTGTTTCCTCATGGTTTTTACAGTATGCCTGCTCCTTCCTCTCATGGCAAATTCCTAAACTGACCTTATCTTTGATGCACTCCCCTTCCTATTCTCATTCACTTATTGATCATTCAGTCAATTAATTGATCAATTAATTAATGCATGCCTTAATCCAACATATACTCCCTAGTGTCATATTGGTTTGGGGACACTTCACAATTTAGTGATAGTTAAATGTTGGATAATTTTTTTTTCTTTGTGATGCTTAAAAAAATCTAGCTAAGAAGTCGGATATGAAGACAAACAGTGATCAGCAGCATTAGACAAATACCACCAGGAAATACCACTGGGGAAGAAAGCAAAATGTCTTGAGGTCTTGACTAACTAGACTCCTAAATTCTAGCCAAGGGAACTGGTTTAATACTGGCTTATTGATGAAACAGATTAAAAGAGATTTGGGGTAAGGTTATTTGACAGACTTTACTTGAACTAGAAGTTTATTAAAGCCAAGAGAAAAGCAGAAGCAGATTTGAGAGGGCCTACGGCGCTCCAGCTATTTAGGTTTTTTGAATTGGCAATAAATAATGAAAATTTTGCTTTTCTAGAAAACATTTAATTTACATCTTCATCTTACTATATAAAAATTTTTTAAATGTCTCAAGAACTGTATTTAAGTGAGAAAAATAGCTCTTAATCTCTGTTGTAAAACAATTGTCTTAATTAGAAATGATCTCTTAAATCATCTGGAAAGAAATCTGACTCTTTAGAGCAGCAGTCCCCAACCTTTCTGGCACCAGGGACCAGTTTCGTGGAAGACAATTTTTCCACGGAAGGAGTGGGGTGGAGGGGCTGGTTCAGGCGGTAATGCGAGCGAGGGGAGCGATGGGGAGTGGCAGATGAAGCTTTGGCTCGTTTTGCCGCCACTCACCTCCTACTGTGCGGCCTGGTTCCTAACTGGCTGCAGACCAGTACCAGTTCGTGGCCCGGGGGTTGGGGACCCCTGCTTTAGAGAACTATGGTCAAATCTCTTGCAAATGTAGTTTATTAAAAAAGAAAAAGAAAATGTCTTCTTCAGATTATGCGTATGAGCATTAATTTCTTAATTAGCAAGCTGATTGATTTTACATATACATTTTTGTCCCTTAACCTTAGGACAATCATTTGGCATAGATAATTAATTTTAATGAAGTATAAACTCTCAGCAACTGAACGGGTATATTTAATTCTAGAATCATGTCCGTGTTAAAATGCAGTGTTTGTTATCCAAAACAAGCAAACAAATCAAAAAACGAAAAAAACAAAATAAAAAAGTTTGGAAACTCATGCTTTCACAAAGATATTTTACTGGATTCTCCTCCCATGTACCATTATCATCAGTAAAAGCTCACTTAACTCAATTTTTTTTTTAAAGTGACAAGAACAAACAAATACTACAGTATAATCTCTAAGAGGATTTAAGGAGGAATTGAAAGAGATGAGTTTGACATGGAAAATGGAAATTGTTTAGAGAGTAAATTAGAGACACTTTTTGTAATAGAAGCATAATGTGATATTGGATTTTAAACTAGAAACTGATAAATTCTTATTTTTAATTGTAAAGCCAATTTTTCTCCTAATTTTACAGTTTTGTTGAGTCACAGATGAATAATATAATTTTAACCTATTGCCCCAATATATCTCATTGATAAAAAACTTGAGGTTTAAAATTGAACAATTATTATAAAAACAATGTGTAGGAATAAAAATTGAAATTTAAAATATTTAATATTTTATATCTTTACACATATGTTTCCATTATAAAAATGTACTTACTTTAAAACACTGGAAAAATATGGAGAACAAGAAGGAAATGTAAAAAGCACAAAAATAAGGCCTATATTCCTCTTACCTAGTATATTATTTTCCTTAGGTTGTCATAAGAAAGTACTAGAAACTGCGTGGCTTAAAATAACAGAAATGTATTTTCTCTTGATTCTGGAGGCCAGAAGTGTGAATAAGGGTGTTGGCAGAACCATCACTCCCTCAAAAACCTGTGAGGAGAATCCTTTCTTGGTTCTTCCAGCTTCTGGTGGCCTCAGGCATCCCTTGGCTGTGGTGGAATAGCGTCAATCTCTGCTTTTGTCATCACATTACCATCTTCTCCCTGTGTGTCTTCACATCTTTCTCTACCTCTGCCTCTTTACATCACCTTCTCTTACTAGGGTAAGAGTCACATTGGATACAGGACTCAACCTAACCCAATATGACCTCATCTTAACTGATTTTAGCTGTAATGACCCTGTTTCTAATTAAGAACATGTTCTGAGGTATTTTGAGTTAGGACTTCAAAATATCTTTTTGGTGAACACAATTCAACCCATAACACTTAGATATTAAATTGTTTAAAAGTAAATATTTAAGTCTAGACTTTTATACCAAAAGTTTTATCTTTCTGTGTTAAAATGTCTATGATTAAGTAGAGATTATTTTTTTACTTTATTATTCCAGGTAAAATAAATATACAAAAAAACGGAACGCCTATTGAGAACTTGATATGTGTAGGAACTTTAGAAAGTTACTTCATTCATCTATCACAAGCAACCAATGCAATACACAATATAGTCATTTTACACAGAAGAAAAACGCTAAAGCTCACAGAGAAGTCTACACAACTTTTAACTCCAAAGTCATTCTCCATGATACCAAGGTCCTCATAATTTAATGTGCATAAGAATCACTTGGGTGTACATGTTAAAAATGTTTATTTCTAGTCAAGATAACCCAGAAATTCTAAAACCATAAAGGCGTCATGTGATTTAAATTTCTAAATAATTCTTATAGAAGTTCAGAGGTGGGAAAAATAAAAGATGACTGAAATAAGTAAAGAAAGCTTCACTATCCTGATCTGAACTATAGATGTGATGGGCTTAGACGAGAATAACATGTATAAACACTGTGTGAAGCTTGAGCATAATATGTACAGGGTTAAGTAAGCACATGATACCTTAGGAACTGAACAGAAGAAATATGTAGGGCAGAGAAGATTGAATAGTAAAGGCTAGTTCAGATTCTTGCAATTTCTGAATATCAGTCTAAGGAGATATTCCATAAGTAGTTACACAAGTTCCAAGATGAAATCAGGGCTTTTGAATTTCAATAAACTTTAAAAACATAGAGAACGGTTTGGAAAGAAAAGATGATGGAGGAAGAAATACCATTCAAATATGAATCTATTAGAGAAATCAAGGTATGTAATCATGGAGAAGAAAGAAAAAAGAAAGGGATGTTACATGAGAATAAATTCATTGGGAAAATAAGAGGAATAGTTTACTACACATAATCAAGAAAATGAATAAAGCCTATAAGGAGGAAACTAAAGAAAAAAGTCAAATTACCATTAATAATGATATTATTTACTGAATGAATTAGCTATAGTTATAATAACATGAATTAGTTATTAAAAATTATAATGTACTTGAAGAAATGGAATTATAAAAGGAAAGTAAATTTGTAAAGGATAATAAACTATCAAAACTGCTAGGAGGATCAATATACAGAGCATATGAATAGAAAGATTTTCAAAAAGTAATAAATGACAAATAATATACCAAATTTCTAACAACTTCAAACTCTGAATTAATTTTTATATTGCTACAACGATAGATATCACTATAACATGAGTGGGTTGTTTCCAATTTTCTCTATGAAGTAACATGGGGTGTGGAAAATAGTTTTCATTTGAAGTTAAAATACTTTAGAGAAAAGTTGTAGTTTACTAGCTTTATTACTTTCATGTAATCATAAAATTTGGTCTTGTTTTTTTCTCTGCATATATATGATTATAATATATTTGTTGTCAAAATCCAATAAGATAAGGAATGCATTTGAAAATATACTCAGCACTATAATCATTATTGATATTTTTTACTGTTTAACTTTTAAAAATATAATTTTATAAGCTACAGAAGTGTAAGTGATTAATATGGATCAAACCAAGAAAATAATTTATAACTTAAAATGTAACTTGATAGTAGATATGAAGTACTGAAAAGCCTGCTAATTGGTATATTTGAAAAATCTCTTAAGATAGTTTATTATTAACATGAGGTAAATTGGTCTACAGTTTCATGATGCTTTAATCTAAAAAAATACACTTGACTTTTTAAGAAGACTTAGTAACTCTTGAGATTACATGACTTAAATTAGAAATTAGTGTGACTAAAATTCACTCTATATTATGAAAAACATATCGCTGTTATACATTTTAAATGTATAACCATGATTGATTAAAGTAGCCATAGCTGGTACTACTTCACTGCTACCTGTTCTCTGAAGTATTGATTTAGTTGATGTGCATAATAATTTGATATCCTATTAAATCATATTGTACAAATAATGAGCCATGCTCTATAAACATAAAGTTAGAAATGATATTATATATATGTTTTTTTAGAAATGATATTATATTTTTAATACCAGTAAGTCCCCTATATATGAGTGAGTTCTGTTCCGAGAGTGTGTTCATAAGTCCAATTTGTTCGTAAGTCCAACAGAGTTAGCCTAGGTACCCAACTAACACAATTGGCTATATAGTACTGTACTGTAATATGTTTATAATACTTTTCACACAAATAATACATAAAAAACAAACACAAAAAAATAAATAAAACATTTTTAATCGTACAGTATGATACCTTGAAAAGTACAGTAGTACAGTACAACAGCCGGAATACACGGGCTGGCATCGAGTGAACAGGCAAGAAGAGTTACTGACGGGAGGGGGGAGAGGAGGAGGGAGATGGTAGAGCTGAAGGATCGTCAGCAATAGGAGACGGAGGGCAAGCTGCAATTTCACTCACACCTGACGTTGATGGCACAGGTTCTGGTCCCTTGCTGGATTCAATTCTATCTACCCTCTTGGAAAAATGATCCAGTGATGTCTGGGTAGTAGCTCTTTTTATCTCATCATAGATGACACGGTAGCACTGATTGCATTCTGAACGGCTGCTGCAACCTTCGTGTACCATTCTACATTCGAGTCCTCTGCCTCAAAAACTAACTGTGCATCCTCAAATAAAGAAAATCCCCCTGCCATTTCCTGTGTTGTGAATCTCTTCAGTTCTTCAGTTATATCTTCTTCCTCTTGTCGCTCCACTCTCTCAGTTATTTTCACTTTTGTTTCCATCGCTATCGCATGGTGCTTCTTAAAAGCACCAGCTACACACTGCTGCTTTTACGCTTGCTTCTGGACATCCTGGGCTTGAAATAAAGATACTATACTACACTTTATACAGTACTGTGTAGTAAAGTACACTAAATCACAACCACTTGTAGAGGATGCACGCATGTGACAATGTATGCCAGACACGAGAACTAACTTATGTGATTGGACATGCGAACGCACGTTCGCATCTTTGAAAGTTTGCAACTTGAAGGTTTGTATGTAGGGGACTTACTGTATAAATGATATTTTATTTTTATATATTGAAAACCTTTACATCATAAAGGTTTGCATCATATTTGATCTAGAATTAAACATATTGGGATGTTTTCTCTGACCTTTGGGTTTGATTAAATTCTGTCCAGAGGCAGGGTGGAAGACCTGTGGCTTTTCAGTTAATTATTTTTGGGGGTGTCAGCATATCACCCCTATAAGTAAGCCAGGTTGTTGGTGTCCAATTACTAACCATTTACCATAGGTGAAGGGGATGGGGGTTGTCCCTTGAAAATTTATCAACATCTGGCAAGCTTAATTTTTGAAAGATACTATATATTAATCTAAGTATTATATATTATTTGGTTCTAGTTGTTTCACTCTATGATATATTACTTCCATTTTATAAAAGGAGAGCTTTGGGCCACCTCTTATTGGGTCCTGCGTTAGTGTAGTCTAGCCTGCTCTAGTAGAGATTGAGTAGTACAGAATGCAAATTGCTTATTCCAGTTACTGACTATGTTTTCTATAATGCCCAATATAGAAGGCAGAATATTTTATGCCCAATGCAGAATATTTTTTATTCTGTGTACATTTAGCCTCAGACTGAGAGAGTTTTTAGTTCAAAGCTTGGTGATGTGGAGCTCTTTCCATTGATAGGGTCACACACAAAGAGACAGAAAGCATGTTTAGCCAATACATTAAGTTCCTTAAAATCACTTTATGTACAGATAGTAACTGATAGGAGTGGTGTTTGAATTGTTTACTTGACGTGGTCAAATGCTTGATATGTGAAATATTCTGAGTTGACGTTGTGAATGATCCCATTCAAAGCCCTTAGATGTTCTGGTTGGTAAATGAATGAAAGAATAAATATAGATAACTTAATAGGGGGAGTACTTTCATTATCCAAATATTTCTCACAACCTTTGTACTTTCTGTGTTTTACCATTGGGTAGAAACAATCTATTATATTTTCCTTCAGAACTGAAGTTGTACCTCTTTCTTCTTACCTCCTGATGCCTATACTTTAACTACCATTTTGGATGTTTAGACTTTTTTTTTTTTTTTTTGGCGGTACGCGGGCCTCTCACTGTTGTGGCCTCTCCCGTTGCGGAGCACAGGCTCCGGACCCGCAGGCTCAGCGGCCATGGCTTACGGGCCCAGCCGCTCCGTGGCATGTGGGATCTTCCCGGACCGGGGCACGAACCCATGTCCCCTGCATCGGCAGGCGGACTCTCAACCACTGCGCCACCAGGGAAGCCCTAGACTTTTTTTTTTTCTTTAGCAGTCTTTATCCTTTTTGTTTCAAGTGTGTGGTAACTTTTTAAGTTGCTTGTTTTATTTCTTAAAAGATGAGATGTATAAAATGAGTAAAAGAGATGAAAAGAGGGACTGAAAGAGACTGATGCCAGGCAGAGTTTTTGAGGAAAGCATCGATTGTCAGAGTGAGAGAAATGTAATTATAGAGGGAGTGAGGGAGTGATTTCAAGATTTTTGTTTGCTTGTGTTCTAATTTCAGAAGAGTGTTTTCCTTAAGATTATGTTTTAAGAATTTAATTGCATGCTGAGTGTAGAGTAGGTTAGGAAGGAGAGACAGAAAATATAAAATGGCCATGCACTGCAATTTCTACAATAGTCCAGGTGAAAAGCTGTGTGATAATAATGGAAAGAGAGGATGGCTGGAGAAATACTCTGAAAAGTGTGTGTAGAGGTTGGACCTTAGGAGAAAATGATGAACATACACAGATGTTCACAAAATCTAAGCCAATTCTGCATTGATGAAATAATGAATAATGGGAAGGGATGCTACTAAAGAAAACAAAAAGGAGTAGTTACTTTACTGATCATCTGTTTATTTCTTAAGGGTAGTCTCAAAATTAAAGAAATTTTTCTATGAAAATTTATAATTTTTCTTATGCTTAAGATGATTAAACTTGTCCAGTGATCCATTGTAAATAGAAACTTTTGTGTCATTATACATGAAGAAGAATTCTGAGAATGAGTTAATATGCAAGCATCTAAATCATGCTGAGTGCCGATTCATATCTTGATAAATGATGTCAATTAGTTCCATTTAAATTATATGTTCTATTCAGAAGCTATATTTTATTGCCAGATCTCTGTCCTGTACCTTATATTTTTATGTACAAATGTCTACTTAACTTCATTTTGATATTATAAACATATCAAAAGATGTCAAAAATCAAACCATTTATTCTCCCACCTCAATTATTCTTTTCTCGTGTGTTTTAGACTTGTAAACAGCACTCAGTTTCTCAGGCCAAAATATTAAACTAACTATCCACTCCTTTTGAAGTATAGTTGATTTACTATATATATTAGTTTCATGTGTAAAGTATAGCGATTCAGTATTTTTACAGATTATTAAAAGTTATTGCAAGATAATGGCTATAATTTCTTGTGCTATATAATATATCCTTGTTGTTTATATATTTTATACATAGTAGTTTGTATCTTTTAATCTCATACTCCTAATTTTCCCCTCCACCCTTCCCTGTCCTCTTTGGTAACCACTAATTTGTTTTTTGTATCTGAGAGTTTATTTCTGTTTTGCATATACACTCATTTGTATTATTTTTTAGATTCCACATATAAGTGATAAACATACACTATCTGTTTTTGTCTGACTTATTTCACTAAGCATAATATCTTCTAGGTCCATCCATGTTGCTGCAAATGGCATTATTTCATTCTTTTTTATGACTGAGTAATATTCCATTGTGTTTATGTACCACATCTTCTTTATTCTTCTGTGGATGCGCATTTGGTTTACCTTCATATCTTGGCTCTTGTAAATAGTGCTGCTATGAACATTGGGGTGCATGTATCTTTTTGAAATAGTGTTTTCATTTTTTCTGGATATATACCTGGGTGTGGAATTGCTGCATCATATGGTATTTTTAGTTTTTTGAGGAACCCGCATACTGTTTGTCACAGTGGCTACACCAATTTACATTCCCACCAACACTGGGGTGTTCTGTTTTCTCCACATCCTCTCTGACATTTGTTATTTGAATACTTTTTGATGATAGCCATTCTGTCAGGTGTGAGGTGATACCTCATTGTGATTTTGTTCTGCATTTCCCTGGTAACTAGTGATGTTGAGCATCTTTTCATGTGACTGTTAGCCAGCTGAGCCAGCTGTATGTCTACTTTAGAAAAATGTCTATTCTGGTCTTCTGCCCATTTTTTGATTGAGGGTTTTTTTTTTTTTTTTTTTTTTACTGTCACAAAAACAGACATTTAGATCAATGGAATAGAATAGAAATCCCAGAAATAAACCCATGCACCTATGGTCAATTAATATACTACAAAAAGAGGTAAAAATGTACAATGGAGAAAAGACAGACTCTTCAACAAGTGGTTCTGGGAAAACTGGACAACTACATGTAAAAGAATGAAACTAGAACACTACCTAACACCATACACAAAAATAAACTCAAAATGGATTAAAGACCTAAATGTAAGACCAGAAACCATAAAACTCCTAGAAGAGAATGTAGGCACAGCACTCTGACATAAACCAGAGCAATATTTTTTGGATCTAAGACAAAAGAAATAAAAAGAAAAATAAATAAATGGGGCCTAATTAAACTTAAAAGGTTTTACACAGCAAAGAAAACCAATGACAAAATGAAAAGGCATCCTATGGAATGGGAGAAAATATTTGCAAATGATATGACCTACAAGGGGTTAATGCAAAAACTATTAATAAATGAACAGTTCCATTCTTTCATACTGAACAACTAGTCCATAAATCCTAACTTCATAGTATACCCTACATCCACTAACTTCACATATCCTTCAAAATTACTACTCTAGTCCATCATCTTTTACCCAAATAAATTCAATAGTCTTTTATTCCTCATTAGACTCTTGTCTCTTATAGTTTATTCTACACAAAGAAGCAAATGTTTCTTTTAATATGGAATTCAGCACATGTCACTCTCATTAAAACTCTCCAGTGGCTTCCCATAACAACTATAAGGTAGGACTGTTTGATAGAAACACTTTGTTGTTTTAGTTTCTCTAACTTTATTGTTTTAGTTTCTCCAACTACAGTCCTTTTTGGATGTATTGTAGGATACAGACAATGATATGACAACTGGTACACATATCTCTGAGGAAGTATATACAATGGTATGATTAAAAGCAATTATCAGTATAACTTTTTTAGTGAGATGCTTCATAAGCATTAAAAAATAAGACATATATTACATAAAGAGCAACTTTAAGTATGCATAATTTTTAAATCTTATGTTAAATTATTCGAAAGGATATAAATGTCCCACAAGAGTGCTAGTGCACAAATACATATTCTAAGATAGAAAATTGTACATAAAAATTTTCCTGGACCAAGGAAGCACTCTTTAAAAATCTGAACGTTGTAGTACTTCATATAGCATATAACAAATTTGTAGAACTTAGTATACAAGGATGGTAGTAGAAATATAGGTGTTTATAAAAATAGTATAGATAATTTTTGAATGTCAGAGACAGGTATTAGTTATTAATAAAGTTAGAATATACCTATACTTTAAGATGAATGTTAGGAAGGCCAACATGACATTTTATAATGATGAAATCCTGGAACAGATGTTGTGTAGTTGTGATCATCAATTCCATGTCCCTAAAATCAAGGGGAAAGATTCAATATTTGAGCAATAATTCAATGTAAACCAGTCCAGATTCTTTTTATATCCTGAAAGCAGCATTTTTGATTTTCATGAATGATTACACCTGGGAAATTGCACCTGCCTTAATAATCTGCTTAACATTTTACTTGGGATAGATTTTCCCTTACAGAAAACAACCATTAAAATTGCTCTTCCCTCTGACAACATTTAAAAAATTGTCAAGAATGATATAGAAATACAGAAGGGCCTACACCAAGTAATACATGAAAAACAGAGTCAAAATAATATATGTACATTGACAACAAGTGCATTGGTATACTCTGCACCATAT